>NW_017192831.1:0-10088 GCF_001704415.2 Capra hircus
GGTGGAGGCGCGCTGGAGAGAGCGTCTGGTGTCCCGGAATGCCTCGGAGGAGCCAGCGGGGACAGTCGAGGCCCAGGGACCTGTGGAATGTGAAAAGGCGGAAATCCCAGAGCAAGGCAGGCTGGGAAAGGGGCGTTGGTGGCCAATTCAAAGGGACCTTGGGGCGTTTCCTGGGCGGTAAGCTCCCTTGGCACTGCTGAGGGCCCCTGATTGATCCACCCGGGGTTGATCCCACCCCCCGCTGCGAGGGGAGGGCCACAAACCAAACCCGCGAACTGCCCGCCCACCCCAACGGGGATCGTGGCGGTCCAGGGCACAGCTGTGCCCGGGAAAAGCCCACTCGCTCCACGGGACTCCGTCCAGGGTCTCTGCTTGGAACGAGGCCAGGGGCAGCCCCCTCCATCTACCCACCCAAACCCTATTGACGTCAATGGTGGCGGAGACGCCTCCCGTTCTCCAGAGTCCTAAGCTGCTGGGTCCCCGCCCACTCGGCCAGCAGTCTGCAGCGTGCCCGTGTGCCTCTCCCACCATGGCTTCGTCGGCTCCTCCAGCACCTCAAGCGGTACGTTTGCCCTCGGTCCCTGTGGTCGGATCACATCTCAGGGATTTGCGGGTGGCCTGGGCAAGGGCTCTCGGCCAATGTGTTGACCCCCCTCCCACCCGAGAACGGCGGGGACCCATCGGCCAGGCCCGGGGTTCCGAGGCGTCAGGTGTGCCCAAAGTTGGAGGGCATGGCATCGTTCGTTCATCTTGCTCCTTTGGCACACACATGGCTTCTCCGTTCTCTTTTCTGGGAAGGCAGTGTTGTTTCAGGGTGCGTGCTGCGGGGGCGGGGCCGGGGTTGCGGGGTGGTGGAGCGGGTGCTTTGCTGGGATGAGGCCCTTTATCCTCACATCTTCCTGTGGGAATGGGAGTCGGGGAGCTCTGTGGCCTTGCTGCCTTCAGTGGCTTCCTCTGCACAGGGGCCTAGTGGCTTCTGCCTTTTGTCAGGCGTTACGGGAGTTTGGGCTTCGCTTTGGTGGCCTTGGCCTTTGCCTTGGCCTGGGCCTTGCCTTGCCCTTGGCGGTGCCCTTGCCCTTGCCTTGGTCTTGGGCTTGGCCTTGCCCTGCCCCTTGAACTTGAACTTGACCTTGACCTTGAACTTGACCTTGACCTTGACTTTGAACTTGACTTGACCTTGACTTGAACTTGAACTTGACCTTGAACTTGAACTTGAACTTGACTTGAACTTGAACTTGACTTGAACTTGAACTTGACTTGACTTTGAACTTGAACTTGAACTTGACTTGACCTTGACTTGAACTTGAACTTGACCTTGACCTTGAACTTGAACTTGAACTTGAACTTGAACTTGACTTGACCTTGACCTTGACCTTGACCTTGAACTTGAACTTGAACTTCAACTTGAACTTGAACTTTTGACTTGAACTTGAACTTGACTTGAACTTGAACTTGACCTTGACCTTGAACTTGAACTGACCTTGACCTTGAACTTCAACTTGAATTTGACCTTGACCTTGAACTTCAACTTGACTTGAACTTGACCTTGACCTTGACCTTGACCTTGACCAACAACGGGAGACCTCGAGATTTGCTCAGAGCACCGGAGGTCCAGAAGCAGGGCCCTGTATCTCCCCTTCCCTTTGTGATCATTGCAAAGACATTCCTAGCTGATAGCGGGAGTGCCCCTGAAGAAGCAAGCAGTGGGAGTGTGTTTGACACGACTGTGTGCCTTCCTGGCCTCATCTCCACAAGGGGCCTTTCCTCTCGAATAGGCCCCATGTCCCCTTGGGGAGGGTGTCATGCCTCTTTTCTCCTCACTGCCAAAGGGTGGAGCCAAGCTCGCTCTGTCAGAGGTACAAAAACAGCAATTGAATGGATTTTCAAGCTCTTGCTAGGCTGCACCCTTTCAGGGCCCACTTTACTGAAACAGGTGCTCTGTGGCCCCTGGTTGGTATGCAGGTTCACAAACAGGGTGAGATCCTGTCCAAGCCAAGAATTTTCCTGAAAGACCTAGGCTCACTAGAGCTCTCCTCCAGAGCAAAGGGGATAGAGGAGATGTATGGAGGAGTCTTTGCCTTTCCCTGTGAGTGTGGGGGCTACTCCCTACGGCCCCAAGCTCAGGGATAACTGCCTCTAAGAAAGGAATGGCAAGAAGCGCTATTCTTGGAGTTGGGACAGGGAGTTCGCAGCATGTGGGGAAAGAAAGACTTCTTCGGGGAAGAAGAGGCAACCACCGGGGGTGTGTTTGCAAGCCTCTATTTGGAAGGAACAGGTTTGCTTATACAACTCAAGACCTCCAGATCTGCTCAGAGGACTGAAGTTCCAGAGACAGGGCCATGTATCTCCCCTTCCCTTTGAGATCCTTGCAAAGACATTCCTAGCAGATCGTGGGAGTGCCCATGAAGAAGCAAGCAGCGGGAGTGTGCTTGACATCACTGGCTGCCTACCTGGGCTCAGCTCCTCAAGGGGCCTTTCTCTCCTGGTAGGCCCTATGTCCCCTTTGGGAGAGGGTGGTGCCCTCTTCCCTCCACACTGCCAAAGGGTGGAGGTGGAGCAAACTCGTTCTCTCCGAGGTAAAAAAAAAAAAAGACAAATTGGATGGATTTTTAAGCTCTTGCTATGCTGCACCCCTCCAGGACCCACTCGAGCAAAACAGGTGCCCTGTGGCCCCTAGGTCGGGTATGCAGGTTCACACACCGGGTGTGATCCCGTCAAAGCCAAGAATTTTCCTGACAGACCTAGGCTCACTAGAGCTCTCCTCCAGAGGAAAGGGGACAGAAAAGACGTGTGTGTGGAGGTGGCTCTGCCTTTCCAGGTCCCAATCTCAGGGATAACTGCCCCTAAGAAAGGAACTGCTGCTGCTGCTGCTGCTAAGTTGCTTCAGTCGTGTTCGACTCTGTGCGACGCCATAGACGGTAGCCCACTAGGCTCCCCCGTCCCTGGGATTCTCCAGGCAAGAACAGTAAGTGGGTTGCCATTGCCTTCTCCAATGCATGAAAGTGAAAATGAAAGTGCAGTCGCTCAGTCGCGTCCGACCCTCAGCGACCCCACGGACTGCAGCCTACCAGGCTTCTCCGTCCATAGGATTTTCTGAAAGGAACTGCAAGAAGCGCTTTTCCTGGAGGCTGGGAAAAGGAGTTCGCAGGATGTGGGGAAAGAGATCCTCCTTCGAGGAAGAATAGGCGGCCACTTGTTTTGTGTTGCAAACCTCTATTTGGAAGGAACAGGTTAGCTTATACAAAGGGAGACCTCCAGATCTGCTCAGAGGACCGAAGTTGCAGAGGCAGTCGTGTAATTTCCCTTCATTTTGCGATCCTTGCAAAGACATTCCTTGCTGATAGATATTCAGCAAGGGCCTTTGAGACTGTTGTTTTCTTTCCTAGGTTCAAAGATTCCTTCAGTTCCTAATATAGATATCCTAGAAATTATCTGACATCCGTGAAAATCTGATATGTCCTGGTCAAATGCTGTCAGTTATAATTCCAGTTATCATATTAAAGCATTTCAAGTCGCAGCAGTGACCAGATTACATTGTCAATTTCTATTTAATCAGGTTTTAACCATGTCTTCTATGATTTCACACTGATGCCTTTGCAGAAATACTGCTACTTCAAGATATATGGAATATACATTTTTTAAGCTTACCGATAATTTGTTTGTTTGTTGTTTGTCTTCTGGTAAGCTGGTACCAGATGGAATTTAGTCTCCTCTCTAGGTTAAGAGAACAAAGTTTTCTTAGAATGCAATTTTTGATAACAGACTATGAGTTTCTTTACCTTTCATTGATTTATAATTGTTTTCATCATCTGTTTTTTTACTTCGGTAAAGTAAATAAGCCTTATTTAAGATTTTGGTACATGTAGGATGGACTAAGCTTTCCCCACTCTTGCAAGTTCCCTTAACCCTTCAGATTCTTCTCGTGGGCAAAGATCTCACTTTCCTCCAGAGGCACAATCCAAGCTTTTTATTAGTTGATCTGCCCCTGACATCAGAGTCCATTTGAGCATGAGTTGGCCTATAATTTAGGCATGAAACTATGACTACATAAAGAAAAGGTGACTTTATGATTCAGGGATGGCCATGATATGCCTTGCACTTCAGAGAAAATGGGTTAAAATGATTTTTTTTTCTTCAAAACTGCACAGCCAGTTCTTTCAGCATATGCAATTGAAAACATCTAGTCATTAGGTCAGTTTTCATTCCAATCCCAAAGAAAGGCAATGACAAAGAATATTCAAGCTGCTGCACAATTGCACTCATCTCACACACTAGTAAAGTAATGCTCAAAATTCTCCAAGTTCACATGAACTGTGAACTTCCAAATGTTCAAGAGGGATTTAAAACATGCAGAGAAACCAGAGATCAAACTGCCAACATCCACTGGATCATTGAAAAAGCAAGAGAGTTCCAGAAAAAAAGACATCTATTTCTGCTTTATTGACTATGCCAAAGCCTTTGACTGTGTGGATCACAATAAACTGGGAAAAATTCTGAAAGAGATGGGAATACCAGACCACCTGACCTGTCTCTTGAGAAACCTGTATGCAGGTCAGGAAGAAACAGTTCGAACTGGACATGGAACAACAGACTGGTTCTAAATAGGAAAAGGAATATGTCAAGGCAGTGTATTGTCACCCTGCTTATTTAACTTATATGCAGAGTACATCATGAGATACACTGGCTGGAGGAAGCACACGCTGGAATCCAGATTGCTGGAGAAATATCAATAATCTCAGATATGCAGATGACACCACCCTTATGGCAGAAAGTGAAGAAGAACTAAAGAGTCTCCTGATGAAAGTGAAAGAGGAGAGTGAAAAAGTTAGCTTAAAGCTCAGCATTCAGAAAACTAAAATCATTGCATCCAGTCTCATCACTTCATGGCAAATAGATGGGAAAAACATTGGAAACAGCAGCAGACTATTTTGGGGGGCTTGGAAATCACTGCAGGTGATGGCTGCCTCCATGAACTTAAAACATATTTATGACTTGGAAGAAAAGTGATGACCAAACTAGACAGCATATTAAAAAGCCGAGACGTTGCTTTGCCAACAAAGATCCATCCAGTCAAGGCTATGGTTTTTCCATATGTCATGGATGGATATGAAAGATGTACTATAAAGAAAGTGACAGCTGAAAATTGGATGCTTTTGAACTGTGGTGTTGGAGAAGATGCTTGTAGGTCGCTTAGACTACAAGGAGACGCAACCACTCCATCCTAAAGGAAATCAGGTCTGAATATACATTGGAAGGACTAATACTGAACCTGAAACTCCAATACTTTGGCCACTTGATGTGAAGAGCTGACTCACTTGGAAGTTGCTTTGATTTGCCTGTGAGTGTGGGAGCCCTCCCTGGGCAAAGGGCCTCAGGGGTCATTGCCACTGAATCACGACCTCCAAGCAAGCGCATTCCAGCTGTGTGACATTCAGGAAGCAGGAGACTGGGAAAACTATCTTCCTTAGAGGAAGGAAAGTCATCCACAGAGAGTGTGTTTTCAGGCCTCTCTTTGCAGCAAGTGTTTTGCTTCTCAGACATCAGAGCTGCAGGCTTGCTCTGAGGGCCTCAATTGCAGAGTCAGGGCTGTGTGTCTCACTGCACTTTCCAAGCATTGCAGACACATTCCTAGGTTGGAGCAGTGCTTCCCATGAGAAAGAAGCCTCGGAGTGTGTCTGAGCGGGCTGAGTGCCATGCTAGGGTCACCTAGTCGAGGGCACCTTGCACATCCAATGGGCCCCAGGCGAGTAGCTATGGACCGGCCCTTCGGTTGAGATATCCCAAAGCAGGGAACAAAGCTAGCTCTGTCAGAAGGAGGAAAACAGCAATGGATGGATTTTCAAGCAGTTGCTAAGTCACACCACGTTAGGGCTCCCCGGGAAAGAAATGCGAATTTTGGCCTCTAGGCCCAGTATCCAGATGTGTGCACAGGATATTTTCCCCACAGGATTCCAAGAATGTTCCAGACAGACCATAAGCTCACTAGCTCTCTCCTGCAGAGGAAATGAAATATTGTTGCTGAACCACGAAAAGATGCTGGGATTCTTGGCTTATGGAGGAGAAGAATTCAATCCAGGGCCCAAGACGAGGCTTGATTGCTCAGAGCTTTTGTGCAATAGAGTTTTATTAAAGGAGAAAGGAGATAGAGAAAGCTTCTGACAGAGACATCACAAGGGGCAGAAAAGCGTACCCCCTTGCTAGTGTTAGTAATGGAGTTATATACTCTCCAATAAGGTTATGACAACGAACAAAAGAATGTCTGGAGGTTGTAAAGACTCACTAGACCTACTCCCATAATTGACATTTTCAGATAACAGGATTAGCCAGAAGGTTTTTTCCAGAGACCGTCCTCAAGAAGGATGCATGATTGTTATATAATCCTAAGGAATGTAGAGGGAAAAACAGTTGTCCTCCTTCCTCCTTGAGAATTCTAGACCCCTCTCTCCTTGGGGACCCTTGAACTTCTTAGAAACCTGCCTTGGCAATGACTCTCTCAGAAACATGATTGAACAGCCGTTTGGAGCTTCCTTTGACTTTCCCTGGGAGGGAGGAGCCCTCCCTGAGCACAGGGCCTCAGGGGCCATGGCCAATGAAAAATAATCTCCCAGCAAGTGCTTTTCAGCCCTGTGTGACTCTCAGCCCACAGGAGGCTGAGAAAACTCTCTTCCTTGGAGGAAGGAAAGGCAGCCCAAGAGTGGTGTTTTCAGGCCCTGTATCTTGCAGCAAGTGTTTGGCCTTGTTAGACAGAAGACCTGCAGGCCTGTTCCAACAGACTCAATGCCAGAATCAGGGCCTTGTGTCTCCCTGCAGTTTCCTGGCCTTGCAAACACATTCCTAGGTGAGAGCAGTCCTGCCCATGGGGAAGCAGGCTGCGGGAGTGTGTCTGAGGGGGCCAGGTGTCATGCTGGGGTCACCTGGTCGAGGGCACCTTGCACCTCCAATGGACCCCAGGCAAGGGAGTTGCAGGCCACCACCTTGCTTCTGAAATCCCCAAATGGGGAGCAAAGCTCGCTCTGTCAGAGGGAAGAAAACAGCAACAGGATGGATTTTCAAGCAGTTGCTAGGCTGTACTGCGTTAGGCTCCAAGGAAGGAAAATGCGAAATTTTAGCCCCTACGACTGGTATCCAGGTGGGCTCCCAGGATGATTTCCCCGCAGGATCCAAGAACGTTCCAGACAGACCTGGGCCTCACTAGCTCCCTCCTGCAGAGGAAACATGAGAGAACAGCTGTTTGGAGGTTGCTTTGACTTCCCCTGGGAGGGTAGGATCCCTCCCTGGGTGCAGGGCCTCAGGGGCCATTGCCGCTGAGAAATGCCCTCGAAGCCAGACCTTTGCCAGCCTTGTATGACTCAGCACGGAGGAGACTGGAAAAGCTCTCTTCCTTGGAGGAAGGAAAGGCAGCCCCAGAGAGTGTGTTTTCACACCTGTATCTTGCAGCAAGTGTTTGGCGTCTCAGACGTCAGACCTCCAGGCCTGCTCCAACGGCCTCAGTTCCAGAGTCAGGGCCGTGTGTCTCCCTGCATTTTCTGAGCCTTGGGAACACATTCCTAGGTCAGAACAGTCCTGCCCATGGGGAAGGAGGCTGCGGGAGTGTGTCTGAGGGGGTCGGGTGCCATGCTGGGGTCCAATAGACCCGGTACCTCCAATAGACCCCAGGACAACAGCGGTGGGGCTCCCCCTGGCTTCCGAAATGCCAAAGCGAGAAGCAAAGCTAGCTCTATCAGAAGGAAGAAAAGAGCAATCGGATGGATGTTCAGGCTGTTGCTGGGCCGCACCACTTCAGGGTCCCCCCCGAGAGGAACAGGCGCCCTGTGGCCCCTAGGTCCGATATGCAGGTTAACACACAGGGTGTGTCCCCATAGGAGCCAAGAATTTTCCTGACAGACCTAGGCTCACTAGAGCTCTCCCTAACAGGGCAAAAAGGGGTAGAACAGACTGTGGATGTGACTCTGCCTTTCCCAGCGAGCATGGGCCCTCCCTACGGCCCGGGCTCCAGGGAAAATTGTCCCTTGAAAAATGACCTCCAAGAAGCGCTTTTCCAGCAGGCTGGGATGCAGAGTTCACAGGATGCGGGGAAAGTGATCGTCCTTCAGGGAAGAAGAGGCAGCCACCCAGTGTGTGTTTGCAAGCCTGTATTTGGAAGAAACTGGTTAGCTCCTTCAAGGGGAGACCTCCAGGTCTGCTCAGAGGACCGAAATTCCAGAGGCAGCACCATGCATCTCCCCTGTCCTTTCTGAGCCTTGGAAAGACATGCCTAGCTTATAGCGGTATTGCTCATGAAGAAGCAGGATGCAGGAATGTGTCAGACATGACTGGGTGCCTTCCTGGTTCAGCTCCGTGAGGGGCCTTTCCACTCAAAGTAGGTCCCATGCCTCCTTGGGGAGGAAGTGGGGCCCGCTTGCCTCCAAATTGCCAAAGGCTGGAACAAAGCTAGTTCTATCAGAGGTAAGAAAAGAGCAATTGGATGGATGTGGAAGCTGTTGCTGGGCCGCACTGCTTCAGGCCCCCCACCCTCCGCCCCCGAGAGAAACAGGCGCCCTGTGGCCCCTAGGTCCTGGATGCAGTTTCACACATAGAATGTGTCCCCATAGGAGCCAAGAATTTTCCTGACAGACCTAGGCTCACTAGAGCTCTCCTACAGAGCAAAGGGGATGGGACAGATGTGTGGCTGTGGCTCTGCCTTTCCCTGGGAGTGTGGAGCCGCTCCCTATGGCCCCGGCTCCAGGGGAAGTTGCCCCTGAATAATGACCTCCAAGAAGCGCTTTTCCAACTGGCTGAGACGTGGAGTTCTCAGGATGCAGGGAAAGCGAGTGTCCTTCGGGGAAGCAAAGGCAGTCACCTGTTATCATGACTTACTAGAATAGTAGGTACCTTCTCCGGTTGGGCAGAGGCCTTCCCTACCTGATCTGAAAAAGAAAATGAAGTAGCTCGCTGATTTGAGAAATAATTCCCAGACTTGGGTTTCCAACCAGTATAGAATCCGACAATGGCCCTGTCTTTGTAGCCCGCGTTAATTAACAGGTATGTGAAGCTCTAAATATCAGTGGAAATTACATACAGCATATAGGCCCCAGTGTTCTGGAATGGTGGAAAGAAACAACCAAACTCTTGAAGAGACACTTTCAAAATGGATCATAGAGACTGACTGTACGTGGATGGGCTTGCTTCCGGCAGACTTACTCATATTACGGGTAACCACACGTTCCCACAGTTGTTGTCCTTATGAAATTTTCTATGGGAGACCCCCTCCCACAGTGAGGCAGGTGTTAGCAGATTTGCCACAAGTAAGGGGTGGATTTCACAGCAGATGGAACAATTAGGTAAGGTAATAAATCAGGTAACTAAGTTTGGTATAAAAAAGAATATCATTCCCCCTTGAGGAACAGATTCATGAATTTGTGCTCAGTGATCAGGTGTGGCTCAATGACTGGAAACACAATTCCTTGGCCTGACATCGGAAAGGTCCTTATACTGTTGTTTTAGCCACAATTCTGAAAGAGATGGGAATACCAGACCACCTAACCTGCCTCTTGAGAAATCTGGATGAAGGTCAGGAAGCAACAGTTAGAGCAGGACATGGAACAACAGACTGGTTCCAAAAAGGAAAAGGAGTATGTCAAGGCTGTATATTGTCACCCTGTTTATTTAACTTCTATGCAGAGTACATCATGAAAAATGCTGGGATGGAAGATACATAAGCTGGAATCAAGATTGCCGGTAGAAATATCAATAAACTTAGATATGCAGATGACACCACCATTATGGCAGAACGTGAAGAGGAACGGGTATGTCGGGGAACTTCTTGAGTTGCAGCAAGGGTGTGAAGGACCCTTTTGAAGTTCCAGAGGTTAGGTGTGGTTAGTCTCGAGATGCCTCAGCGGAAATGGGCCTCATGTCGCCTGGAATGGAGAGGCTCCTGGATATTCCCGAGTTTCAGCAGGTGCTCTCGAGTTACGACGGGGATTCAGGGACCCGCTCTGGCCGGCCGCAGGAAAGGCCAGTCATCATGCGTGTGCTAGGGGCCTCTCGTGATTCCTCTCCGTCGATGCCGGGGGCCTAAAAGACCTTGTGTGGAGTCGGGGCCGGAA
>NW_017192832.1:0-10088 GCF_001704415.2 Capra hircus
CTCGAGTTGCGGCAGGTGCTCTCGACTTACGGCGGGGACCTCAGGGACCCGCTCTGGTGGCCTCAGGAAACGCCAGTCCCATGGCGAGTTGCTAGGGCCTCTCGGGATTCCTCTCCTGTCGATGCCGATGCCTAAGACATTGTGTGGAGTCGGTGCCTGAACCTGAGGATTCCTCTCAGTGCTGACATGGGTCTTGGGTTACTTCTGGAGTCTCCCCAGGGGAGTCAGTCCTCGTCTCGAGTGGGGCATGCACGTGCGCTTGCCTCCAGAGCTGTAGCAGCAGTGTCACGCTTCGTTCGCGTGAATCAAGGGATCTCTGGTTTTCCCTGGAGGTTTTCCCACGAGGCTTTCCCACGAGGCTTCCACGAGGCTTTGCCACAGGGCTGACCCACGTGTCACCGCTGTGTGAGTCGATCCTCGGCTTGAAAGTCGAGGCAGTTCAGGGAAAACAGATTTCCCTGGAATGGACTGAGACATCTGGGGGACTCTGGAATGGTGGCAAGACCCTGGAGTTCCTCTCGCCTTTCCTGTGGAGATCGCCTCCTCTTGAGATGCGCCGGGAACACTGGGAACTCTTTTCCCGATCACTGAGGGAAAGGATCCCTCCTCTTGAGCTAGGAGGGGAATCGGGGCTCCTCTGAATGTGGGCGGGACTCTTGTGCTTCCTCTCGAGTGAAGCCGGTATGTTGGGGATCTTCTTGAGTTGCAGCAAGGGTGTGAAGGATCCTTTGTAAGGTCCAGAGTTTAGGTGTGATTAGCTTTGAGACACCTCAGCGGAAATGGTCCTCATCTCGCCTGGAGGGAGAACCTCCTGGATTTTCTCAAGTTGCGGCAGGTGCTCTCGACCTACGATGGGCCCTCAGGGACCCGCTCTGGTGGCCTCAGGAAAGGCCAGTCCCCATGCAGTTGCAAGGGAACTCTCGGGATTCCTCTCCCGTCAGTGCCGGGCCTAAGACCTTGTGTGGAGTCGGTGCCGGAACCTGAGGATTCCTCTCCAGGGCTGACATGGATCTTGGGTACTTCTGTAGTCTCCCCAGGGGAGTCAGTCTTGGTCTCGAGTGTGGGCATGCAAGTGCGCTTTCCTCCCGAGCTGTAGCAGCAGTGTCACGATTCCCTTCTTTTGGATCAAGGGACATGTGCTTCCCTCGAGGCTTTCCCATGAGGCTTTCCCACGAGGCTTTTCCACAGGGTTGTCCCACGTGCCACCATGGTGTGAGTCGATCCTCGCTTGAAAGTCGAGGCAGTGCAGGGAAAACAGGTTTCCCTGGAATAGACTGAGACATCTGGGGGACTCTGGGAATGGTGGATGACCCTGGAGTTCCTGTCGCCTTTCCTGTTGAGAGCACCTCCTCTTGAGTTGCGACGGAAACGCCGGGAATTCTTCCCGACGACGCAGGAAAAGGATCCCTCTTCTCGAGCTAGGAGGCGGAAACGGGGCTCCTCTGGATTGGGCGGGACTCTCGTCCTTCCTCTTGAGTGGAGACGGGTATGTCGGGGAACTTCTTGAGTTGTAGCAAGGGTGTGAAGGCCCCTTTGGAAGTTCCAGAGGTTAGGTGTGATTAGCCTGGGGACGCCTCAGAGGAAATGGGCCTCATCTCCCCTGGAGGGGAGAACCTCCTGCATTTTTCTCGAGTTGGTGCAGGTGTTCTCTCATTACGACGGGGACCTCAGGGACCCGCTCTGGTGGCCTCAGGAAAGGCCAGTCCCCATGCGAGTTGCTCGGGGGCCTCTCGGGATTGCTCTCCCGTCGATGCCGGGGCCTAAGACCTTGTGTGGAGTCGGTGCCGGAATCTGAGGATTCCTCTCCAGTGCTGACATGGATCTTGGGGTATTCTGGAGTCTCCCCAGGGGAGTCAGTAGTCGTAATGAGTGGGGCATGCAAGTGCACTTTCCTCCGAGCTGCAGCAGCAGTGTTGAGCTTCCCTTCGCGAGGATCAAGGGATCTGTGGCTTTCCCTCGAGGCTTTCCCACGAGGCTTTCCCAGGAGGCTTTCCCACAGGGCTCTCCCACGTGTCACGGTGGTGTGAGTCGATGCTCAGCTTGAAAGTCGAGGCCAGTGAAGGGAAAACAGGTTTCCCTGGAATGGACGGAGACATCTGGGGGACTCTGGGAATGGTGGCACGACCCTGGAGTTCCTCTCGCCTTTCCTGTGGAGAGCGCCTCCTCTTGAGATGCAACGGAAACGCAGGGAATTCTTTCCTGACCACGCATTGAAGGGATCCCTGCTCTCAAGCTATGAGGCGGAAACGGGGTCTCCTCTGGATGTGGGCGGGACTCTCGTTCTTCCTCTTGAGGGGAGAGGGTTATGCGGGGAACTTCTTGAGTTGCAGCAAGTGTGTGAAGGACCCGTAGGAATTTCCAGAGGCCAGGTGTATTAGCCTCCAGACGCCTCAGCGGAAACGGGCCTCATCTGGCCTGGAGGGTAGAACCTCCAGGATTTTCTCAAGTTGTGACAGGTGCTCTCGATTGACGACGGGGAACTCAGGGACCCGCTCTGGTGGCATCAGGAAAGGCCAGTCCCCTTGCTAGTTGCTCGGGGTTCTCTCGGGATTCCTCTCCCTTCGATGCCGGGGCATAAGACCTTGTGTGGAGTCGGTGCTGGAACCTGAGGTTTCCTCTCCAGTGCAGACATGGATTTTAGTGAAATTCTGGAGTCTCCCAAGGGGAGTCAGTCCCCGTCTCGAGTGGGGGCATGTACGTGCGCTTTCCTCCCCAGCTGTAGCAGCAGTGTCACGCTTCCCTTCGCGTGGATCAAGGGATCTATGGCTTTCCCTGGAGGCTTTCACACGAGGCTTTCCCACGAGGCTTTCCCACATTGTTGTCCCACGTGCCACCGTGATGTGAGTCGATCCACGGCTTGAATGTCGAGGCAGTGCAGGGAAAACAGGTTTCCCTGGAATGCACTGAGACATCTTGGGGACTCTGGGAATGGTGGCAGGACCCTGGAGTTCCTCTCGCCTTTCCTGTGGAGAGCGCCTCCTCCTGAGATGCGACGGGAACGCCGGGAATTCTTTGCCGACCACGAAAGGAAAGGATCCCTCCTCTCGAGCTAGGAGGCAGAAACGGGGCCCCTCTGTATGTGGGCGGGACTCTCGTGCTTCCTCTTGAGTGGAGACGGGTATGTCGGGGAACTTCTTGAGTTGCAGCAAGGCTGTGAAGGACCCTTTGGAAGTTCCAGAGATTAGGTGTGATTAGCTTCCAGTCGCCTCAGCGGAAATGGGCCTCATCTCGCCTGGAGGGGACAACCTCCTGGATTTTCTCGACTTGCGGCAGGTGCTCTCGACTTACGACGGGGACCACAGGGACACCATCTGGTGGCCTCAGGAAAGGCCAGTCCCCATGCGAGTTGCTCGGAGCCTTTCGGTATTTCTCTCCCGTCGATGTCGGGGCCTAAGACCTTGTATGGAGCTGGTGCCGGAAGCTGAGGATTTCTCTCCAGTGCTGACATGGACCTTCGGGTACTTCTGGAGTCTCCGAGGAGAGTCAGTCCTCGTTCCGAGTGGGGGCATGCACGTGCGATTTCCTCCCGAGCTGTAGCAGCAGTGTCACGCTTCCTTTCGCGTGGATCAAGGGATCTGTGGCTTTCCCTCGAGGCTTTCCCACGAGGATTTTTCACGAGGCTTTCCCACGAGGCTTTCCCACAGGGCTGTCCCACGTGCCACCGTGGTGTGAGTCAATCCTCGGCTTGAAGGTCGAGGCTGTGCAGGGAAAACAGGTTTCCCTGGAATGGACTGAGACATCTGGGGGACTCTGGGAATGTGGCACGACCCTGGAATTCCTCTCGCATTTCCTGTGGAGAGCCCTTCCTCTTGAGATGCGACGGGAACGCCGGGGAATTCTTTCCCGACATCGCAGGGAAAGGATCCCTCCTCTGGAGCTAGGAGGCGGAAACGGGGCTCCTCGGGAAGTGGGCGGGACTCTCGTGCTTCCTCTCGAGTGGAGACGGGTATGTCGGGGAACTTCTTGAGTTGCAGCAAGGGTGTGAAAGACCCTTGGAAGTTCCAGAGGTTACGTGTGATTAGCCTCGAGACGCCTCTGCGGAAATGGGCCTCATCTCGCCTGGAGGGGAGAACCTCCTGGATTATCTCGAGTTGAGGCAGTTGCTCTCGACTTACAAGGGGGACCTCAGGGACCCGCTCTGATGGCCTCAGGAAAGGCCAGACCCCATGCGAGTTGCTCGTGGGCCTCTCGGGATTCCTCTCCCTTCAATGCCGGGGCCTAAGGTCTTGAGAGGAGTCGGTGCCGGAACCTGAGGATTCCTCTCCAGTGGTGACATGGATTTGGGGTACTTCTGGAGTCTCCCCAGGGGAGTCAGTCCTCGTCTCGAGTGGGGGCATGCACGTGCAATTTCCTCCCGAACTGTAGCAGCATTGTCACGCTTCCCTTCGCGGGGATCAAGGGATCTGTGGCTTTCCCTGGAGACTTTCCACGAGGCTTTCCCACGACGCTTTCCCACATGGTTGTACCACGTGCCACCGTGATGTGAGTCGATCCTCGGCTTGAATGTCGAGGCAGTGCAGGGAAAACAGGTTTCCCTGGAATGGACTGAGACATCTGGGGGACTCTGGGAAAGGTGGCACGACCCTGGAGTTCCTCTCGCCTTTCCTGTGGAGCGCGCCTCCTCTTGAGATTCGACGGGAACGCCGGGATTTCTTTCCCGATGACGCAGGGAAGGATTCCTCCTCTCGAGCTAGTAGGCAGAAACGGTGCTCCACTGGATGTGAGCGGGACTCTCGTGCTTCCTCTCGAGTGGAGACGGAATGTCGGGAACATCTTGAGTTGCAGCCAGAGTGTGAAGCACCGTTTGGAAGTTCCAGAGATTAGGTGTGATTAGCCTGGAGACGCCTCAGCAGAAATGGGCCTCATCTCGCCTGGAGGGGAGAACCTCCTGGATTTTCTCGAGATAGGGCAGTTGCTCTCGACTTACGTCGGGGACCTCAAGGACCCGCTCTGGGGGCCTCAGAAAAGGCCAGTCCCCATGCGAGTTGCTCGGGGCCTCTCGGGATTCCTCTCCCGTCGATGCCGGGGCCTAAGACCTTGTGTGGAGTCTGTTCCGGAATCTGAGGTTTCCTGTGCAGTTCTGACATGGATTTTGGGGTACTTCTGGCGTCTCCCCAGGGGAGTCAGTCCTCGTCTCGAGTGGGGGCATGCACCTGCGCTTTCCTCCCTAGCTGTAGCAGCAGTGTCATGCTCCAGTCGCATGGATCAAGGTATCAGTGGCTTTCCCTCGAGGCTTTCCCATGATGCTTTCCAACAAGGCTTTCCCACGAGGATTTCCCACAGGGCTGTCCCACGTGCCACCGTGGTGTTAGTCGATCCTCGGCTTGAAAGTCGAGGCAGTGCAGGGAAAACAGGTCTCCCTGGAATGGACTGAGACATCTGGGGGACTCTGGGATTGGTGGCACGACCATGGAGCTCCTCTCGCCTTTCCTCTGGAGAGCGCCACCTCTTGAGAGGCGTCGGGAACGCCGGGAAATCTTTCTCGACCACGCAAGGAAAGGATCCCTCCTCTCGAGCTAGGAGGCGGAAACGGGGCTCCTCTGGATGTGAGCGGGACTCTCGTGCCTCCTCTCAAGTGGAGACGGGTATGTCGGGGAACTTCTTGAGTTGCAGCAAGGGTGTGAATGACCCTTTGGAAGTTCCAGAGGATAGGTGTGATTAGCCTCGAGACGCCTCTGCGGAAATGGGCCTCATCTCGCCTGGAGGGGAAAACCTCCTGGATTTTCTCGAGTTGCGGCAGGTGCTCTCGACTTACGACGGGGACCTCAGGGACCCGCTCTGGTGGCCTCAGGAAAGGCCAGTCCGCATGCGAGTTGCTCGGGGGCCTCTCGGGATTCCTCTACCGTCGATGCCGGGGCCTAAGACCTTGTGTGGAGTCGGTGCCGGAACCTGAGGATTCTTCTCCAGTGCTGACATGGATCTTGGGCTACTTCTGGAGTCTCCACAGGGGAGTCTTTCGTCGTCTCGCGTGGGGGCATGCATGTGCGCTTTCCTCCCGAGCTGAAGCAGCAGATTCACGCTTCCCTTCCCGTGGATCAAGGGATCTGTGGCTATCCCTCGAGTCTTTCCCACGAGGCTTCCCACAGGTTTGTACCACGTGCCACCGTGGTGTGAGTCGTTCCTCGGCATGAAAGTCGAAGCAGTGCAGGGAAAACAGGTTTCCCTGGAATGGACTGAGACATTGGGGGTCTCTGGGAATGGTGGCACGACCCTGGAGTTCCTCTCGCCTTTCCTGTGGAGAGCGCCTCCTCTTGAGTTGCGTCGGGAACACCGAGAATTTTTTACCGAACACGCAAGGAAAGTGTCCCTTCTCTCGCGCTAGTAGGCGTAAATGGGGCTCCTCTGGATGAGGGCGGGACACTCGTACTTCCTCTCGAGTGGAGACGGGTATGTCGGGGAACTTCTTGAGGTGCAGCAAGGGTGTGAAGGACCCTTTGGAAGTTCCAGAGGTTAGGTGTGATTAACATCGAGACGCCTCAGCGGAAATGGGCCTCATCTCGCCTGGCGGGGAGAAACTCCTGGATTTTCCCGAGTTGCGGCAGGTGCTGTCGACTTACGACGGAGACCTCAGGGACCTGCTCTGGTGGCCTTAGGAAAGGACAGTCCCCAAGCGAGTTGCATGGGGGCCTCTCGGGATTCCTCTCCCGTCGATGCCGGGGCCTAAGATCTTGTGTGGAGTCGGTGCCGGAACCTGAGGATTCCTCTCCAGTGCTGACATGGAAATTGGGGTACTTCTGGAGTTTCCCCAGGGGAGTCATTCCTCGTCTCGAGTGGGGGCTTGCACGTGCGCTTTCCTCCCGATCTTTACCAGCAGTGTCAGGCTTCCCGTCGAGGGAATTCAGTGATCTGTGGCTTTCCCTCGAGGCTTTCCCATGAGGCTTTCCCACGAGGCTTTCCCACAGGGCTGTCCCACGTGCCACGGTGTTCTGAGTCGATCCTCGGCTTGAGAGTCGAGGTAGTGCAGGGAAAATAGGTTTCCCTGGAATGAACTGAGACATCTGGGGGACTCTGGGAATGGTGGCACGACCCTGGAGTTCCTCTCGCCTTTCCTGTGGAGAGCGCCTCCTCTTGAGATGCGACGAGAACGCCGGGAATTCTTTCCCGACCACGCAGGGAAAGGATCCCTCCTCTAGAGCTAGGGGGCTGAAACGGGGCTCCTCTGGATGTGGGCGGGACTCACGTGCTTCCTCTCGAGTGGAGACGGGTATGTCGGGGTACTTCTTGAGTTGCAGCAAGGGTGTGAAGGACCATTTGGAAGTTCCAGAGGTTAGGTGTGATTAGCCTCGAGACGCCTCAGCGAAATGGGGCTCACCTCGCCTGGAGGGGAGAAACTCGTGGATTATCTCGAGTTGCGGCAGGTGCTCTCGACTTACGACTGGGACCTCAGGGACCCGCTCTAGTGGCCTCACGAAAGGCCAGTCCCCATGCGAGTTGCTCGGGGGCATCTTGGGTTTCCTCTCCCGTCGAAGCCGGGGCCTAAGATCTTATGTGGAGTCTGTGGCAAAACCTGAGAATTACTCTCCATTGCTGACATGGATCTTGGGGTACTTCTGAAGTCTACCCAGGGGAGTCAGTCCTCCTCTAAGTGGTGGCATGCACGTGCGCTTTCCTCCCGAGCTGTAGCAGCAGTGTCACGCTTCCCTTCGCGTGGATCAAGGGATCTGTGGCTTTGCCTCGAGGCTTTCCCAGGAGGCTTTTCCACGATGCTTTCCCACAGGGCTGTCCCACGTGCCACCGTGGTGTGAGTCGATCCTCGGCTTGAAAGTCGAGGCAGTGCAGGGAAAACAGGTTTCCCTGGAATGGACTGAGAAATCTGGGGGACTCTGGGAATGGGCGAACGACCCTGGAGTTCCTCTCGCCTTTCCTGTGGAGAGTGCCTCCTCTAGAGATGCAACGGGAACGCCGGAAATTCGTTCCCGACCCTGCAGGGAAAGGATCCCTCCTCTCGAGCTAGGAGGCGGAAACGGGACTCCTCTGGATGTGGGCGGGTCTCTCGTGGTTCCTCTCGAGTGGAGACGGGTATGTCGGGGAACTTCTTGAGTTGCAGCAAGGGTGTGAACGACCGTTTGGAATTTTCAGAGGTTAGGTGTGATTAGCCTCTAAACACCTCAGCAGAAATGGGCCTCATCTCGCCTGGAGGGGAGAAACTCCTGGATTTTATTGACTTGTGGCAGGTGCTCTCGACTTACGACGGGTACCTCAGGGACCCACTCTGGTGGCCTCACGAAAGGCCAGTCCCCAAGCGAATTGCTCGGGAGCCTCTCGGGATTCCTCTCTCCTCGATGCCGGTGCATAAGACCTTGTGTGGAGTCGGTGCCGGAACCTGAGGATTCCTCTCCAGTGCTGACATGGATCTTGGGGTACTTTTGGAGTCTCCCCAGGGGAGTCAGTCCTCGCCTCGAGTGGGGCATGCACGTGCGCTTTCCTCCCCAGCTGTAGCAGCAGTGTTGAGCTTCCCTTCGCATGGATCACGGCATTTGTGGATTTCCCGCCAGGCTTTCCCACGAGGCTTTCCCACAGGGCTGTCCCACGTGCCACCGTGGTGTGAGTCGATCCTCGGCTTGAAAGTGGAGGAACTGCAGGGAAAACAGGTTTCCCTGGAATTGACTGAGACATCTGGGGGACTCTGGGAATGGTGGCACGACCCTGGATTTCCTCTCGCCTTTCTTGTGGAGAGCGCTCCTCTTGAAATGCTATGGGAACCCCGGGAATTCTTTCCTGACCACGCAGGGAAAGGATCCCTCCTCTCGAGCTTGGGAGGCCGGAAACGGGGCTCTTCTGGATGTGAGCGGGACTCTCGTGCTTCCTCTCAAGTGGAGACGGGTATGTCGGGAAACTTCTTTAGTTGCAGCAAGGGTGTGAATAACCGTTTGGAAGTTCCAGAGGTTAGGTGTGATTAGCTTCGAGACTCCTCAGCGGACAAGGGCCTCATCTCGCTTGGAGGGGAAACCTCCTGGATTTTCTCGAGTTGCGGCAGGTGCTCTCGACTTACGATGGAGACCTCAGGGACCCGCTCTGGTGGACACAGGAAAGGCCAGTCCCCATGGGAGTTGCTCCGGGGCTCTCTCGGGATTCCTCTCCGTCGATGCCGGGGCCTAAGTCCTTGTGTGGTATCGGAGGCGGGACCTGAGGATTCCTCTGCAGTGCTGACATGGATGTTGGGATACTTCTGGAGTCTCCCCAGGGGAGTCAGTCCTGTCTCGAGTGGGGTCATGCACGTGCGCTTTCCTCCGGAGCTGTAGCAGCAGAGTCACACTTCCCTATGCGTGGATCAAAGCATCTGTGGCTTTCCCTCGAGGCTTTCCCATGAGGCTTTCCCACGAGGCTTTCCAACGAGCTTCCCACAGGGCTCTCCGACGTGCCACCCTGGTGTGAGTCGATCCTCGGCTTGAATGTCGAAGCAGTGCAGGGAAAACAGGTTTCCCTGGAATGGACTGAGACATCTGGGGGACTCTGGGAAAGGTGGCACGACCTGGAGTTCCTCTCGCCTTTCCTGTGGAGAGCGCCTCCTCTTGAGATGCGACGGGAACGCCGGGATTTCTTTCCCCCGATGACGCAGGGAAAGGATCCCTCCTCTAGAGCTAGTAGGCAGAAACGGGGCTCCTCTGGATGTGGGCGGGACTCTCGTGCTTCCTCTCGAATGGAGACGGTATGTCGGGGAACATCTTGAGTTGCAGCCAGGGTGTGAAGCCGTTTGGAAGTTCCAGAGATTAGGTGTGATTAGCCTCGAGACGCCTCAGCAGAAATGGGCCTCATCTCGCCTGGAGGGGAGAACCTCCTGGATTTTCTCGAGATAGGGCAGTTGCTCTCGACTTATGACGGGGACCTCAAGGACCCGCTCTGGGGCCTCAGAAAAGGCCAAGTCCCCATGCGAGTTGCTCGGGGGCTCTCGGGATTCCTCTCCCGTCGATGTCGGGGCCTAAAGACTTGTGTGGAGTCGGTGCCGGAATCTGAGGATTCCTGTGCAGTGCTGACATGGATCTTGGGGTACTTCTGGAGTCTTCCAGGGGAGTTAGTCCTCGTCTCGAGTGGGGACATGCACCTGCGCTTTCCTCCCTAGCTGTAGCAGCAGTGTCATGCTCCAGTCG
>NW_017192833.1:0-10088 GCF_001704415.2 Capra hircus
CCTGGGAGACGCCACTGGCCTTCCTTGCCTCAGCTCCAATCCTGCCTTGCCTTTGCACATAGGTGCCAGGCGTTTGGGAGGGCTTAGGGGGTGGTGGGTTGCACACTGCCAAGGGCTTCAGCAGTGAGAGCTCTGTCAGAGGGAAGGGAAGGGCAACTGCAGGGCTCCTCCAGCGGTTTCTAGGCCGCCTAGAATCAGCGCCGCACCGAGAGCACCAGGCTCCCAGGGCCCCTGGCTGGGGTTTTCAGCCCCGCACACACGGAGGCTGATTCCTTGGGTGCCCAGAAAGTGTATGACAGACGTAGGTTCCCTAGCACTCTCCTCCCCAGCAGAGACATGTGCAGGTGGTTGGGGCCTGATCCTGCGTGTCTGGGTTCCTGCCCACAGCCCCAACTCAGGGGAAGCAGCCCCTGAGGCAAGACCTGCTGGAGGAGCCCTGCGCCCCCGCCTGATAGGCGAGTGCACAGCCAGCAGGGAAGCGAGCCTCCTCGGGGGAAGAGGAGGCAGCCCAGCCCCGTCAAGTTGAAAGCCCTGCTTGCACGGAGCTAAGTGCGCCTCCAGTACGGCAGAGCTCTAGCTCTGCTCAGAGCCCCGATCTGGCAGAGTTCCTGGCGCGAGGCTGCTCTGCCGGGGGCTAGCCTTGCCCAGACTTGCCTTGCTTTTAGGCTGCCTCTCCAGGAAGGAGCAGGCAGCAGGAGCCTGGGAGTCGCCACTGGCGCCTTTCTTGCCTCAGCTCCAATCCTGCCTTGCCTTTGCACTTAGGTCCCAGTCCTCCTTAAGGAGAGCTTAGGGGCTGGTGGGTTGCACACTGCCAAGGGCTCCAGCAGTGAGAATTCTGTCAGAGGGAAGGGAAGGGCAACTGCAGGGCTCCTCCAGCGGTTGCTTGGCCGCCCAGATTCAGCGCCACACGGAGAGCACCAGGCTCCCAGGGCCCCTGGCTGGGGTTTTCAGCCCCGCACACACGGAGGCTGATTCCTTGGGTGCCCAGAAAGTGTATGACAGACGTAGGTTCCCTAGCACTCTCCTCCCCAGCAGAGACATGTGCAGGTGTTTGGGGCCTGATCCTGCGTGTCTGGGTTCCTGCCCACAGCCCCAACTCAGGGGAAGCAGCCCCTGAGGCAAGACCTGCTGGAGGAGCCCTGCGCCCCCGCCTGATAGGCGAGTGCACAGCCAGCAGGGAAGCGAGCCTCCTCGGGGGAAGAGGAGGCAGCAAGTCCCCGTCAAGCTGAAATCCCTGCTTACACGAAGCTAAGTGCGACTCCAGTACGGCAGATCTCTAGCTCTGTTCAGAGGCCCGATCTGGCAGAGTTCCTGGCACCAAGATGCTCTGCCATAGGCGAGCCTTGCGCAGACTTGCCTTGCTTTAAGGCTCCCTCCCCAGGAAGGAGCAGGCTGTGTGAGGCTCGGAAACGCCACTGGCGCCTTCCTGGCTTCAGCTCTACCCCTGCCTTGCCTTTGCACTTAGGTCCCAAGCGTCCTTGAGGAGGGCTTAGGGGCTGGTGGGTTGCACACTGCCAAGGGCTCCAGCAGTGAAAGCTCTGTCAGAGGGAAGCGAAGGGCAACAGCAGGGCTCCTTCAGCGGTTCCTTGGCCGCCCAGACAAAGCTCCGCACGGAGAGCACCAGGTTCCAAGGGCCCCTGGCTGGGTTTTGCATCCCCACACTCCCAGAGGCTGACTCCGTGGGTGCCTAGAAAGTGTGTGAGAGACGTAGGTTCCCTAGCACTCTCCTCCCCAGCAGAGACATGTGCAGGTGGTTGGGGCCTTATCCTGCGTGTCTGGGTTCCCGCCCACAGCCTCAACTCAGGGGAAGCAGCCCCTGAGGCAAGACCTGCTGGAGGAGCCCTGCGCGCCCGCCTGATAGGCGAGAGCACAGCCAGCAGTGTAGCGAGCCTCCTCGGGAGAAGAGGAGGCAGCCGAGCCCAGTCAAGAGGAAAGCCCTGCTTGCACGGAGCTAAGTGGGCCTCCAGTACGGCAGAGCTCTAGCTCTGCTCAGAGCCCCGATCTGGCAGAGTTTCTGGCGCGAGGCTGCTCGGCCGGGGGCTCGCCTTGCCCAGACTTGCCTTGCTTTTAGGCTCCCTCCCCAGGAAGGAGCTGTCTGAGCGAGCCTGGGAGACGCCACTGGTGCCTTCCTTGCCTCAGCTCCAATCCTGCCTTGCCTTTGCACATAGGTGCCAGGCGTCGTTGGGGAGGGCTTAGGGGGTGGTGGGTTGCACACTGCCAAGGGCTTCAGCAGTGAGAGCTCTGTCAGAGGGAAGGGAAGGGCAACTGCAGGGCTCCTCCAGCGGTTTCTAGGCCGCCTAGAATCAGCGCCGCACCGAGAGCACCAGGCTCCCAGGGCCCCTGGCTGGGGTTTTCAGCCCCGCACACACGGAGGCTGATTCCTTGGGTGCCCAGAAAGTGTATGACAGACGTAGGTTCCCTAGCACTCTCCTCCCCAGCAGAGACATGTGCAGGTGTTTGGGGCCTGATCCTGCGTGTCTGGGTTCCTGCCCACAGCCCCAACTCAGGGGAAGCAGCCCCTGAGGCAAGACCTGCTGGAGGAGCCCTGCGCCCCGCCTGATAGGCGAGTGCACAGCCAGCAGGGAAGCGAGCCTCCTCGGGGGAAGAGGAGGCAGCCCAGCCCCGTCAAGTTGAAAGCCCTGCTTGCACGGAGCTAAGTGCGCCTCCAGTACGGCAGAGCTCTAGCTCTGCTCAGAGCCCCGATCTGGCAGAGTTCCTGGCGCGAGGCTGCTCTGCCGGGGGCTAGCCTTGCCCAGACTTGCCTTGCTTTTAGGCTGCCTCTCCAGGAAGGAGCAGGCAGCAGGAGCCTGGGAGTCGCCACTGGCGCCTTTCTTGCCTCAGCTCCAATCCTGCCTTGCCTTTGCACTTAGGTCCCAGTCCTCCTTAAGGAGAGCTTAGGGGCTGGTGGGTTGCACACTGCCAAGGGCTCCAGCAGTGAGAATTCTGTCAGAGGGAAGGGAAGGGCAACTGCAGGGCTCCTCCAGCGGTTGCTTGGCCGCCCAGATTCAGCGCCACACGGAGAGCACCAGGCTCCCAGGGCCCCTGGCTGGGGTTTTCAGCCCCGCACACACGGAGGCTGATTCCTTGGGTGCCCAGAAAGTGTATGACAGACGTAGGTTCCCTAGCACTCTCCTCCCCAGCAGAGACATGTGCAGGTGTTTGGGGCCTGATCCTGCGTGTCTGGGTTCCTGCCCACAGCCCCAACTCAGGGGAAGCAGCCCCTGAGGCAAGACCTGCTGGAGGAGCCCTGCGCCCCGCCTGATAGGCGAGTGCACAGCCAGCAGGGAAGCGAGCCTCCTCGGGGAAGAGGAGGCAGCAAGTCCCCGTCAAGCTGAAATCCCTGCTTACACGAAGCTAAGTGCGACTCCAGTACGGCAGATCTCTAGCTCTGTTCAGAGGCCCGATCTGGCAGAGTTCCTGGCACCAAGATGCTCTGCCATAGGCGAGCCTTGCGCAGACTTGCCTTGCTTTAAGGCTCCCTCCCCAGGAAGGAGCAGGCTGTGTGAGGCTCGGAAACGCCACTGGCGCCTTCCTGGCTTCAGCTCTACCCCTGCCTTGCCTTTGCACTTAGGTCCCAAGCGTCCTTGAGGAGGGCTTAGGGGCTGGTGGGTTGCACACTGCCAAGGGCTCCAGCAGTGAAAGCTCTGTCAGAGGGAAGCGAAGGGCAACAGCAGGGCTCCTTCAGCGGTTCCTTGGCCGCCCAGACAAAGCTCCGCACGGAGAGCACCAGGTTCCAAGGGCCCCTGGCTGGGTTTTGCATCCCCACACTCCCAGAGGCTGACTCCGTGGGTGCCTAGAAAGTGTGTGAGAGACGTAGGTTCCCTAGCACTCTCCTCCCCAGCAGAGACATGTGCAGGTGGTTGGGGCCTTATCCTGCGTGTCTGGGTTCCCGCCCACAGCCCCAACTCAGGGGAAGCAGCCCCTGAGGCAAGACCTGCTGGAGGAGCCCTGCGCGCCCGCCTGATAGGCGAGAGCACAGCCAGCAGTGTAGCGAGCCTCCTCGGGAGAAGAGGAGGCAGCCGAGCCCAGTCAAGAGGAAAGCCCTGCTTGCACGGAGCTAAGTGGGCCTCCAGTACGGCAGAGCTCTAGCTCTGCTCAGAGCCCCGATCTGGCAGAGTTTCTGGCGCGAGGCTGCTCGGCCGGGGGCTCGCCTTGCCCAGACTTGCCTTGCTTTTAGGCTCCCTCCCCAGGAAGGAGCTGTCTGAGCGAGCCTGGGAGACGCCACTGGTGCCTTCCTTGCCTCAGCTCCAATCCTGCCTTGCCTTTGCACATAGGTGCCAGGCGTCGTTGGGAGGGCTTAGGGGGTGGTGGGTTGCACACTGCCAAGGGCTTCAGCAGTGAGAGCTCTGTCAGAGGGAAGGGAAGGGCAACTGCAGGGCTCCTCCAGCGGTTTCTAGGCCGCCTAGAATCAGCGCCGCACCGAGAGCACCAGGCTCCCAGGGCCCCTGGCTGGGGTTTTCAGCCCCGCACACACGGAGGCTGATTCCTTGGGTGCCCAGAAAGTGTATGACAGACGTAGGTTCCCTAGCACTCTCCTCCCCAGCAGAGACATGTGCAGGTGGTTGGGGCCTGATCCTGCGTGTCTGGGTTCCTGCCCACAGCCCCAACTCAGGGGAAGCAGCCCCTGAGGCAAGACCTGCTGGAGGAGCCCTGCGCCCCCGCCTGATAGGCGAGTGCACAGCCAGCAGGGAAGCGAGCCTCCTCGGGGAAGAGGAGGCAGCCCAGCCCCGTCAAGTTGAAAGCCCTGCTTGCACGGAGCTAAGTGCGCCTCCAGTACGGCAGAGCTCTAGCTCTGCTCAGAGCCCCGATCTGGCAGAGTTCCTGGCGCGAGGCTGCTCTGCCGGGGGCTAGCCTTGCCCAGACTTGCCTTGCTTTTAGGCTGCCTCTCCAGGAAGGAGCAGGCAGCAGGAGCCTGGGAGTCGCCACTGGCGCCTTTCTTGCCTCAGCTCCAATCCTGCCTTGCCTTTGCACTTAGGTCCCAGTCCTCCTTAAGGAGAGCTTAGGGGCTGGTGGGTTGCACACTGCCAAGGGCTCCAGCAGTGAGAATTCTGTCAGAGGGAAGGGAAGGGCAACTGCAGGGCTCCTCCAGCGGTTGCTTGGCCGCCCAGATTCAGCGCCACACGGAGAGCACCAGGCTCCCAGGCCCCTGGCTGGGGTTTTCAGCCCCGCACACACGGAGGCTGATTCCTTGGGTGCCCAGAAAGTGTATGACAGACGTAGGTTCCCTAGCACTCTCCTCCCCAGCAGAGACATGTGCAGGTGTTTGGGGCCTGATCCTGCGTGTCTGGGTTCCTGCCCACAGCCCCAACTCAGGGGAAGCAGCCCCTGAGGCAAGACCTGCTGGAGGAGCCCTGCGCCCCCGCCTGATAGGCGAGTGCACAGCCAGCAGGGAAGCGAGCCTCCTCGGGGGAAGAGGAGGCAGCAAGTCCCCGTCAAGCTGAAATCCCTGCTTACACGAAGCTAAGTGCGCCTCCAGTACGGCAGAGCTCTAGCTCTGCTTCAGAGGCCCGATCTGGCAGAGTTCCTGGCGCCAGATGGCTCTGCTGCATAGGGGGCTAGCCTTGCGCAGACTTGCCTTGCTTTAAGGCTCCCTCCCCAGGAAGGAGCAGGCTGATGTGAGGCCTCGGGAAACGCCACTGGCGCCTTTCCTTGGCTTCAGCTCAACCCTGCCTTGCCTTTGCACTTAGGTCCCAAGCGTCCTTGAGGAGGGCTTAGGGGCTGGTGGGTTGCACACTGCCAAGGGCTCCAGCAGTGAAAGCTCTGTCAGAGGGAAGCGAAGGGCAACAGCAGGGCTCCTTCAGCCGGTTCCTTGGCCGCCCAGACAAAGCTCCGCACGGAGAGCACCAGGTTCCAAGGGCCCCTGGCTGGGTTTTGCATCCCCACACCTCCAGAGGCTGACTCCGTGGGTGCCTAGAAAGTGTGTGAGAGACGTAGGTTCCCTAGCACTCTCCTCCCCAGCAGAGACATGTGCAGGTGGTTGGGCCTTATCCTGCGTGTCTGGGTTCCCGCCCACAGCCTCAACTCAGGGGAAGCAGCCCCTGAGGCAAGACCTGCTGGAGGAGCCCTGCGCGCCCGCCTGATAGGCGAGAGCACAGCCAGCAGTGTAGCGAGCCTCCTCGGGAGAAGAGGAGGCAGCCGAGCCCAGTCAAGAGGAAAGCCCTGCTTGCACGGAGCTAAGTGCGCCTCCAGTACGGCAGAGCTCTAGCTCTGCTCAGAGCCCCGATCTGGCAGAGTTTCTGGCGCGAGGCTGCTCGGCCGGGGGCTCGCCTTGCCCAGACTTGCCTTGCTTTTAGGCTCCCTCCCCAGGAAGGAGCTGTCTGAGCGAGCCTGGGAGACGCCACTGGTGCCTTCCTTGCCTTCAGCTCCAATCCTGCCTTGCCTTTGCACATAGGTGCCAGGCGTCGTTGGGGAGGGCTTAGGGGGCTGGTGGGGTTGCACACTGCCAAGGGCTTCAGCAGTGAGAGCTCTGTCAGAGGGAAGGGAAGGGCAACTGCCAGGGCTCCTCCAGCGGTTTCTAGGCCGCCTAGAATCAGCGCCGCACCGAGAGCACCAGGCTCCCAGGGCCCCTGGCTGGGGTTTTCAGCCCCGCACACACGGAGGCTGATTCCTTGGGTGCCCAGAAAGTGTATGACAGACGTAGGTTCCCTAGCACTCTCCTCCCCAGCAGAGACATGTGCAGGTGTTTGGGGCCTGATCCTGCGTGTCTGGGTTCCTGCCCACAGCCCCAACTCAGGGGAAGCAGCCCCTGAGGCAAGACCTGCTGGAGGAGCCCTGCGCCCCCGCCCGATAGGCGAGTGCACAGCCAGCAGGGAAGCGAGCCTCCTCGGGGGAAGAGGAGGCAGCAAGTCCCCGTCAAGCTGAAATCCCTGCTTCCACGAAGCTAAGTGCGACTCCAGTACGGCAGATCTCTAGCTCTGTTCAGAGGCCCGATCTGGCAGAGTTCCTGGCACCAAGATGCTCTGCCATAGGCGAGCCTTGCGCAGACTTGCCTTGCTTTAAGGCTCCCTCCCCAGGAAGGAGCAGGCTGTGTGAGGCTCCGGAAACGCCACTGGCGCCTTCCTGGCTTCAGCTCTACCCCTGCCTTGCCTTTGCACTTAGGTCCCAAGCGTCCTTGAGGAGGGCTTAGGGGCTGGTGGGTTGCACACTGCCAAGGGCTCCAGCAGTGAAAGCTCTGTCAGAGGGAAGCGAAGGGCAACAGCAGGGCTCCTTCAGCGGTTCCTTGGCCGCCCAGACAAAGCTCCGCACGGAGAGCACCAGGTTCCAAGGGCCCCTGGCTGGGTTTTGCATCCCCACACTCCCAGAGGCTGACTCCGTGGGTGCCTAGAAAGTGTGTGAGAGACGTAGGTTCCCTAGCACTCTCCTCCCCAGCAGAGACATGTGCAGGTGGTTGGGGCCTTATCCTGCGTGTCTGGGTTCCCGCCCACAGCCTCAACTCAGGGGAAGCAGCCCCTGAGGCAAGACCTGCTGGAGGAGCCCTGCGCGCCCGCCTGATAGGCGAGAGCACAGCCAGCAGTGTAGCGAGCCTCCTCGGGAGAAGAGGAGGCAGCCGAGCCCAGTCAAGAGGAAAGCCCTGCTTGCACGGAGCTAAGTGGCCTCCAGTACGGCAGAGCTCTAGCTCTGCTCAGAGCCCCGATCTGGCAGAGTTTCTGGCGCGAGGCTGCTCGGCCGGGGGCTCGCCTTGCCCAGACTTGCCTTGCTTTTAGGCTCCCTCCCCAGGAAGGAGCTGTCTGAGCGAGCCTGGGAGACGCCACTGGTGCCTTCCTTGCCTTCAGCTCCAATCCTGCCTTGCCTTTGCACATAGGTGCCAGGCGTCGGTTGGGGAGGGCTTAGGGGGTGGTGGGTTGCACACTGCCAAGGGCTTCAGCAGTGAGAGCTCTGTCAGAGGGAAGGGAAGGGCAACTGCAGGGCTCCTCCAGCGGTTTCTAGGCCGCCTAGAATCAGCGCCGCACCGAGAGCACCAGGCTCCCAGGGCCCCTGGCTGGGGTTTTCAGCCCCGCACACACGGAGGCTGATTCCTTGGGTGCCCAGAAAGTGTATGACAGACGTAGGTTCCCTAGCACTCTCCTCCCCAGCAGAGACATGTGCAGGTGGTTGGGGCCTGATCCTGCGTGTCTGGGTTCCTGCCCACAGCCCCAACTCAGGGGAAGCAGCCCCTGAGGCAAGACCTGCTGGAGGAGCCCTGCGCCCCCGCCTGATAGGCGAGTGCACAGCCAGCAGGGAAGCGAGCCTCCTCGGGGGAAGAGGAGGCAGCCCAGCCCCGTCAAGTTGAAAGCCCTGCTTGCACGGAGCTAAGTGCGCCTCCAGTACGGCAGAGCTCTAGCTCTGCTCAGAGCCCCGATCTGGCAGAGTTCCTGGCGCGAGGCTGCTCTGCCGGGGGCTAGCCTTGCCCAGACTTGCCTTGCTTTTAGGCTGCCTCTCCAGGAAGGAGCAGGCAGCAGGAGCCTGGGAGTCGCCACTGGCGCCTTTCTTGCCTCAGCTCCAATCCTGCCTTGCCTTTGCACTTAGGTCCCAGTCCTCCTTAAGGAGAGCTTAGGGGCTGGTGGGTTGCACACTGCCAAGGGCTCCAGCAGTGAGAATTCTGTCAGAGGGAAGGGAAGGGCAACTGCAGGGCTCCTCCAGCGGTTGCTTGGCCGCCCAGATTCAGCGCCACACGGGAGAGCACCAGGCTCCCAGGTCGCCCTGGCTGGGGTTTTCAGCCCCGCACACGACGGAGGCTGATTCCTTGGGTGCCCAGAAAGTGTATGACAGACGTAGGTTCCCTAGCACTCTCCTCCCAGCAGAGACATGTGCAGGTGTTTGGGGCCTGATCCTGCGTGTCTGGGTTCCTGCCCACAGCCCCAACTCAGGGGAAGCAGCCCTGAGGCAAGACCTGCTGGAGGAGCCTGCGCCCCGCCCTGATAGGCGAGTGCACAGCAGCAGGGAAGCGAGCTCCTCGGGGAAGAGGAGGCAGCAAGTCCCCGTCAAGCTGAAATCCCTGCTTCCACGAAGCTAAGTGCGACTCCAGTACGGCAGATCTCTAGCTCTGTTCAGAGGCCCGATCTGGCAGAGTTCCTGGCACCAAGATGCTCTGCCATAGGCGAGCCTTGCGCAGACTTGCCTTGCTTTAAGGCTCCTCCCCAGGAAGGAGCAGGCTGTGTGAGGCTCCGGAAAACGCCACTGGCGCCTTCCTGGCTTCAGCTCTACCCCTGCCTTGCCTTTGCACTTAGGTCCCAAGCGTCCTTGAGGAGGGCTTAGGGGCTGGTGGGTTGCACACTGCCAAGGGCTCCAGCAGTGAAAGCTCTGTCAGAGGGAAGCGAAAGGGCAACAGCAGGGCTCCTTCAGCGGTTCCTTGGCCGCCAGACAAAGCTCCGCACGGAGCACCAGGTTCCAAGGGCCCCTGGCTGGGTTTTGCATCCCCACACTCCCAGAGGCTGACTCCGTGGGTGCCTAGAAAGTGTGTGAGAGACGTAGGTTCCCTAGCACTCTCCTCCCCAGCAGAGACATGTGCAGTGGTTGGGGCTTATCCTGCGTGTCTGGGTTCCGCCCACAGCCTCAACTCAGGGGAAGCAGCCCTGAGCGACAGACCTGCTGAGCAGCCTGCGCGCACCGCCTGATAGGCGAGAGCACAGCCAGCAGTGTAGCGAGCCTCCCGGGAGAAGAGGAGGCAGCGAGCCCAGTCAAGAGGAAGCCCTGCTTGCACGGAGCTAAGTGCGCCTCCCAGTACGGCAGAGCTCTAGCTCTGCTCAGAGCCCCGATCTGGCAGAGTTTCTGGCGCGAGGCTGCTCGGCCGGGGGGCTCGCCTTGCCCAGACTTGCCTTGTTTAGGCTCCCTCCCCAGGAAGGAGCTGTCTGAGCGAGCCTGGGAGACGCCACTGGTGCCTTCCTTGCTCAGCTCCAATCCTGCCTTTGCCTTTGCACATAGGTGCCAGGCGTCGTTTGGGAGGGCTTAGGGGGCTGGTGGGTTGCCACACTGCCAAGGGCTTCAGCAGTGAGAGCTCTGTCCAGAGGGAAGGGAAGGGCAACTGCAGGGCTCCTCCAGCGGTTTCTAGGCCGCCTGAATCAGCGCCGCGCCGAGAGCACCAGGCCCCAGGGCCCCTGGCTGGGTTTTCA
>NW_017192834.1:0-10087 GCF_001704415.2 Capra hircus
TTGCCACGCTTTTTTTAGGACAAGGTACAAATGACTTGATTACATCACAGCTTTGTATTAAGTGCGAGCTCTTGATCAGCCTCACATCAGATCACTTTGTTTAATAGTGTTCCCAAAATCTCAGCTACCCATTTTCTTAAGAATGTTTAGAATAATAACTTCAGAAATGGCTGATCTTATCCAAGAAATGTTTAATTTTATCAGTTTATTCTTGTTACTACTAAATGCACACCCCTTTAAAAAATCTTCTAATAACATAGCTTAGAAAATGGAGTGATGGATGGATAAATGGGATGAGTAGATGGCTGTGTGATAGCAAATACAGCAGAAGGTTAATTGTGAACTAGAACCTATTATACAGAGTGAAGTGAGTCAGAAAGAGAAAGATAAATACTGTATTCTAACGCATATATACAGAATCTAGAAAAATGGTAATGAAGAATTTATTTACAGGGCAACAGTGGAGAAATAGACATAGAAAATAAACATGGACATGAGGAGAGGGGAGGAGAGGGTGAGATGCAAGGAAAGAGTAACACGGAAACTTACATTACCGTATGTAATATAGATAGCCAACGGGAATTTGCTGTATGGCTCAGGAAACTCAAACAGGGGCTCTGTATCAACCTAGAGGGGTGGGATGGAGAGAGGATATATGTATACCTATGGCTGATTCATGTTGTGGTTTGACAGAAAACAGCAAAATTTTGTAAAGCAATTATCCTTCAATACAAAATAATCAAATTTTTGGTTAATTGTAGACTAGGTAATAGGTATTAGTATCAATTGAATAAAAGTAAAAACAAAAGTCACTAAAACTCACCTCACAGAATACCAGACTGTTAATAATGATCATGTAGTCTCCTGTGTTTATTTGTGTGTCTGTGTGTGTGCGCACGCGCGTGCATGTTTTAAAAATATAGGATCGTTTTGCCCGTTCTGCAATTTGTTTTTTTCATTTAACAATATATTTTGGTCATGTTTCTAGGTCAGTACGTAATAGCTCACACTGATTGTTTTGTAATAGTTGCAGAGTAGTCTAGTGTGTGAATGTGCTGCAGTTTAGTTAGCTAGTCCGTAGAGCACTTGGATTATTTACATTTTCCCTATTACAAACAGTTCTACCTTGAACACTTTGAATGTATATCTTTGTTCACCTGTGAGAATATTTCTGAAGGATAACGTTGTAAAGATGAAATTGGGGGGTAAAGGAGGAAACATTTTTCCCTCAAGAAAATTTCTTTCCAGAAATTTTGTGCCGTTTTGCATTTCTGCCAATAGTGCTTGAGAATTCCTTATTTATTCTCATATCCAGAGGTGGCTTACGCTTAGCCTACATATTCCTTGTACTGCCCGCCTCACACAGGGTGGTTGTAAAGTATCCGTTATTTCATTTAGCATCCGCTTAGTCATTAATCAACATTGAACACCAGTATTAACCTCCAATTTTTAGTTTTTGTTTTGAAGTCAAACTCATCTGATCATTTCACTTAATTTTGCCTGCAGAATTTTCCTCCTAAACTCTTGAGCTCTCTAATCCAGTGCTTTCACTCTCTTCCCCTTGTTTGGTGTAAACAACAAAGGTATATATGTAAGTGATTGTACCTCCGCCTGGTTGTCTGCCTCTAGGGGTTCATGGGTTTTAGATTTCAGAATTTTTCTATTTACTGAAGAGAACCTATCTTTTCTTCTAGAGACATGGACTCTCTTTTTGATGTATTCCCAGTGTCTCGGTTTGGACTCGCATCACCTTGTCCCTTGGTGTTTTCAGGCTCAAGCTCTCCCCCGTACCTGGTGGAGGAACCTTCTGCCTTTCCTTTCCCCGGCCAGTTGGGGCTGCTGATATCCGGGGGCCTGGCCAAGTCTTACCCCGCCCAGTCTACAGATGTTCCTCTCAGATGGGGTGAAGTCAGGGTTCAAGTAGGCTTTTCTGCCCACTGTGTCTTTTCTGGCCTCCCTGACCTGTTCATCTCAGTCACTGGCCTTTTTTTTTTTTCTTCGTCTTCTATGGAAGTAAAACAGGTGCATTGTAGAAATTGAGAAGATTTATAGTTACACACAAAAAAAGAAAACAATCACGACATCACCACTTTAATATAGTGTATTCTCACAGTTCTTTTGTCTTATGTTTGCTTTTTGCTGTTTTAGTCTCACGCTATCCCAGACTGTTTAAATAACTTCCTTTCTTCACTTGACTGTATATCATGAATACCTTTTTGTGTCAAAAATATATTCTCCTGTACCTTGCTTACTGTGATTTTTGATACTTGTCTACTTCTTCATGGTATAGATAGTCCATAATTTATTTCAGTTGTACTTGGACATTTAGATTATGCTTTGATTTTGTACTGTCCACACGTTACTACTGTGAAGACCCCGCTTTGAGTACCTCCGAGATGGTTCTCTGTAAGAGAGGATGAAGCGGGGAAGTAGAGCCAGGGATCTGAATCTAAGCCTGGCTGATCTCACGGCATGGTCTTGATTGCCTTTCCCTTCTTTATGCATACGTGTGTGCTTAGTCGCTCAGTTATATCTGACTCTTTGCAACTCCATGGACATCAGGCTCCTCTGTCCATGGAATTTTCCAGGCAAGAATACTTGAGTGGGTTGCCATTTCGTACTCCAGAGGATCTTCCCCGAACCTGTGTCTTGTGTGTCTCCTGCGTTGGCAGGCAGATTCTTTACCACTGAGCCACCTGGGAAGCCCCTTCCCTTCTTTATAAGGGTAGATTCTATGTACAGTTCCCTTCACGTTGATGCAAATCAGCAGGACTTCTGGCTCTGTCTTCTATTGTACTTCTCCCTAGTTCTTCCAGAAGGCAGCACTGAATGTACGAGACAACGTCGGGGAAGAAGTGGACGCCGAGCAGCTGATCCAGGAGGCCTGTCGGAGCTGCCTGGAGCAGGTGAGATCAAAGGGGAAGAAAAGTGTAGGCACAGGAGTTAGCCCTCCGGGCTCGGCAAAGACATACGGTCTCATCATCAGTGGTATTTGGAAGGAAACCCAGTGAGCTACTTACTTAGACAGGGCTTGGAGCTTTGAAGACAGAGGGAAGGGAGGTAGCTACTAGATGCCAAGTACTATGGTAGACACTTTCACCTGCATGAGTTCATTTCCATCTCAGGAGAAACCTGTACAGAAGGCACCTTTCAATTCCTAGTTTACAGATGAAGAAATTGTGGCTTAGCAGAGGCAGGAGGTAGAAGAGCTAAGATCTGGCTTGCCACTTAGTGCGTGGTGACTTGACCCTTCACGTAGTCACAGCCCCTTTTGGTGTCACGAGAACTACCACCCTTTCTGCCTCCTTGCCTCCCAAGGTGTGGTCAGGAGGCATGACGTCAGGTCTAGAAATGGCTGTGTGCTCAAGATAGTCGTGAACCTGTTTACATGTGTCAGCTGCTGTTATTAATAGGAATTGTCAACATCACCCAGATTCCCGTGCTTGACTGTGAAACCAATAGCTGTCAGAGGTGGAATCTGCTTCATGACGATAGCCACAGGAGCAGACTGGAGTTCAGTCCTTCTATCACGTTGTTGCTGTTTAGTCACTAAGTCATGTCTGACTCTTGGGGACCCCGCGGACTGCAGGCCGCCAGGCTTCCCCTGTCCCTCGCTATCATGAGTTGAGAGAATAATGTCTTCTGGGTGGTTGGCTGGCAAGCCGCTCAGGCACAGCCTCAGAAAAGAGCAAGACCAGGGCCTCGAATCTGAGGTCGTTGAGATTCCCCCTGAGATACACATCTTATCTGTCTGAGGACCTGTTTTTCCAAAGCACAGAGTGACTCTTTTCGTCTCGAATTCCTCTCGGGGTGCAGGCTACTTGCAGTGGGTTACAACTTAACCCTCGTAGAGCTGAGCAACGCTGTTTTGTTTTTGTTTAGTTCACAAATCCCATCTCATCTCTGGCTCCCCTGTCCTTCCACGTGACTTTATCTAGTCCTGTGGCTTTGAAGCCAGTGTAGCTGTTGATGATTCTAAACATAGAGCTCAGCCCTGAGCTGCTTCCCCATTTGCCTTCCTCCACTCTCTCCTCAGAGCAGCCAGCCCCAGGTTTTTGGGTTTTTTTTTAATTTATTTATTTTTTGGAGGCTAATTACTTTACAATATTGTATTGGTTTTGCCATACATCAACATGAATCTGCCACAGGTACACGTGTTCCCATCCTGAACCCCCCTCCCACCCTCCTCCCATACCATCCCTCTGGGTCATCCCAGTGCACCAGCCCCAAGCATCCTGTATCCTGCATCAAACCTGGACTGGCGATTCATTTTCATATATGATATTATACATGTTTCAATGCCATTCTCCCAAATCATCCCACCCTCTCCCTCTCCCCAGAGTCCAAAAGACTGTTCTATACATCTGTGTCTCTTTTGCTGTCTTGCATACAGGGTTATCATTACCATCTTTCTAAATTCCATATATATGCATTAGTATACTGTATTGGTGTTTTTCTTTCTGGCTTACTTCACTCTGTATAATAGGCTCCAGTTTCATCCACCTCATTAGAACTGATTCAAATGTATTCTTTTTAATGGCTGAGTAATACTCCATTGTGTATATGTACCACAGCTTTCTTATCCATTCATCTGCTGATGGACATCTAGGTTGCTTCCATGTCCTGGCTATTATAAACAGTGCTGCGATGAACATTGGGGTACACGTGTCTCTTTCAATTCTGGTTTCCTCGGTGTGTATGCCCAGCAGTGGGATTGCTGGGTCATAAGGCAGTTCTATTTCCAGTTTTTTAAGGAATCTCCACACTGTTCTCCATAGTGGCTGTACTAGTTTGCATTCCCACCAACAGTGTAAGAGGGTTCCCTTTTCTCCACACCCTCTCCAGCATTTATTGCTTGTAGACTTTTGGATCGCAGCCATTCTGACTGGTGTGAAATGGTACCTCATTGTGGTTTTGATTTGCATTTCTCTGATAATGAGTGATGTTGAGCATCTTTTCATGTGTTTGTTAGCCATCTGTATGTCTTCTTTGGAGAAATGTCTATTTAGTTCTTTGGCCCATTTTTTGATTGGGTCGTTTATTTTTCTGGAATTGAGCTGCAGGAGTTGCTTGTATATTTTTGAGATTAGTTGTTTGTCAGTTGCTTCATTTGCTATTATTTTCTCCCATTCTGAAGGCTGTCTTTTCACCTTGCTTATAGTTTCCTTTGTTGTGCAGAAGCTTTTAATTTTAATTAGGTCCCATTTGTTATTTTTGCTTTTATTTCCAGTATTCTGGGAGGTGGGTCATAGAGGATCCTGCTGTGATTTATGTCGGAGAGTGTTTTGCCTATGTTCTCCTCTAGGAGTTTTATAGTTTCTGGTCTTACGTTTAGATCTTTAATCCATTTTGAGTTTATTTTTGTGTATGGTGTTAGAAAGTGTTCTAGTTTCATTCTTTTACAAGTGGTTGACCAGTTTTCCAGCACCTTTGTTAAAGAGATTGTCTTTAATCCATTGTATATTCTTGCCTCCTTTGTCAAAGATAAGGTGTCCATAGGTGTGTGGATTTATCTCTGGGCTTTCTATTTTGTTCCATTGATCTATATTTCTGTCTTTGTGCCAGTACCATACTGTCTTGATGACTGTGGCTTTGTAGTAGAGCCTGAAGTCAGGCAGGTTGATTCCTCCAGTTCCATTCTTCTTTCTCAAGATTGCTTTGGCTATTCGAGGTTTTTTGTATTTCCATACAAATTGTGAAAATTTGTTCTAGCTCTGTGAAAAATACCGTTGGTAGCTTGATAGGGATTGCATGAATCTATAGATTGCTTTGGGTAGTATACTCATTTTCACTATATTGATTCTTCTGATCCATGAACATGGTATATTTCTCCATCTATTAGTGTCCTCTTTGATTTCTTTCACCAGTGTTTTATAGTTTTCTATATATAGGTCTTTAGTTTCTTTAGGTAGATATATTCCTAAGTATTTTATTCTTTTCGTTGCAATGGTGAATGGAATTGTTTCCTTAATTTCTCTTTCTATTTTCTCATTATTAGTGTATAGGAATGCAAGGGATTTCTGTGTGTTGATTTTATATCCTGCAACTTTACTATATTCATTGATTAGCTCTAGTAATTTTCTGGTGGAGTCTTTAGGGTTTTCTATGTAGAGGATCATGTCATCTGCAAACAGTGAGAGTTTTACTTCTTCTTCCAATTTGGATTCCTTTTATTTTCTTTTTCTGCTCTGATTGCTGTGGCCAAACTTCCAAACTATGTTGAATAGTAGTGGTGAAAGTGGGCACCCTTGTCTTGTTCCTGACTTTAGGGGAAATGCTTTCAATTTTCACCATTGAGGATAATGTTTGCTGTGGGTTTGTCATATATAGCTTTTATTATGTTGAGGTATGTTCCTTCTATTCCTGCTTTCTGGAGAGTTTTTATCATAAATGGATGTTGAATTTTGTCAAAGGCTTTCTCTGCATCTATTGAGATAATCATATGGCTTTTATTTTTCAATTTGTTAATGTGGTGATTACATTGATTGATTTGTGGATATTGAAGAATCCTTGCATCCCTGGGATAAAGCCCACTTGGTCATGGTGTATGATCTTTTTAATGTGTTGTTGGATTCTGATTGCTAGAATTTTGTTAATTTGCATCTATGTTCATCAGTGATATTGGCCTGTAGTTTTCTTTTTTGTGGCATCTTGTCAGGTTTTGGTATTAGGGTGATGGTGGCCTCATAGAATGAGTTTGGAAGTTTACCTTCCTCTGCAATTTTCTGGAAGAGTTTGAGTAGGATAGGTGTTAGCTAAATTTTTGGTAGAATTCAGCTGTGAAACCTTTTGCAAAAGCATTTCCCGCTTAGGGGGACCATGGAAAATTTCCCAGGAGGTCCAGGGCTTCACAGCTGAATTCTACCAAAATTTAGAGAAGAGCTAACACCTATCCTACTCAAACTCTTCCAGAAAATTGCAGAGGAAGGTAAACTTCCAAACTCATTCTATGAGGCCACCATCACCCTAATACCAAAACGACAAAGATGCCACAAAAAAAGAAAACTACAGGCCAATATCACTGATGAACATAGATGCAAAAATCAACAAAATTCTAGCAATCAGAATCCAACAACACATTAAAAAGATCATACACCATGACCAAGTGGGCTTTATCCCAGGGATGCAAGGATTCTTCAATATCCACAAATCAATCAATGTAATTCACCACATTAACAATTGAAAAATAAAAGCCATATGATTATCTCAATAGATGCAGAGAAAGCCTTTGACAAAATTCAACATCCATTTATGATAAAAACTCTCCAGAAAGCAGGAATAGAAGGAACATACCTCAACATAATAAAAGCTATATATGACAAAACCACAGCAAACATTATCCTCAATGGTGAAAAATTGAAAGCATTTCCCTAAAGTCAGGAACAAGACAAGGGTGCCCACTTTCACCACTACTATTCAACATAGTTTGGAAGTTTGGCCACAGCAATCAGAGCAGAAAAAGAAATAAAAGGAATCCAAATTGGAAAAGAAGTAAAACTCTCACTTTTGCAGATGACATGATCCTCTACATAGAAAACCCTAAAGACTCCACCAGAAAATACTAGAGCTAATCAATGAATATAGTAAAGTTGCAGGATATAAAATCAACACACAGAAATCCCTTGCATTCCTATACACTAATAATGAGAAAATAGAAAAGAAATTAAGGAAACAATTCCATTCACCATTGCAACGAAAAGAATAAAATACTTAGGAATATATCTACCTAAAGAAACTAAAGACCTATATATAGAAAACTATAAAACACTGGTGAAAGAAATCAAAGAGGACACTAATAGATGGAGAAATATACCATGTTCATGGATCAGAAGAATCAATATAGTGAAAATGAGTATACTACCCAAAGCAATCTATAGATTCAATGCAATCCCTATCAAGCTACCAGTATTTTTCACAGAGCTAGAACAAATAATTTCACAATTTGTATGGAAATACAAAAAACCTCGAATAGCCAAAGCAATCTTGAGAAAGAAGAATGGAACTGGAGGAATCAACCTGCCTGACTTCAGGCTCTACTACAAAGCCACAGTCATCAAGACAGTATGGTACTGGCACAAAGACAGAAATATAGATCAATGGAACAAAATAGAAAGCCCAGAGATAAATCCCACACCTATGGACACCTTATCTTTGACAAAAGGCAAGAATATACAATGGATTAAAGACAATCTCTTTAACAAGTGCTGGGAAAACTGGTCAACCACTTGTAAAAGAATGAAACTAGAACACTTTCTAACACCATACACAAAAATAAACTCAAAATGGATTAAAGATCTAAACGTAAGACCAGAAACTATAAAACTCCTAGAGGAGAACATAGGCAAAACACTCTCCGACATAAATCACAGCAGGATCCTCTATGACCCACCTCCCAGAATACTGGAAATAAAAGCAAAAATAAACAAATGGGACCTAATTAAAATTAAAAGCTTCTGCACAACAAAGGAAACTATAAGCAAGGTGAAAAGACAGCCTTCAGAATGGGAGAAAATAATAGCAAATGAAGCAACTGACAAACAACTAATCTCAAAAATATACAAGCAACTCCTGCAGCTCAATTCCAGAAAAATAAACGACCCAATCAAAAAATGGGCCAAAGAACTAAATAGACATTTCTCCAAAGAAGACATACAGATGGCTAACAAACACATGAAAAGATGCTCAACATCACTCATTATCAGAGAAATGCAAATCAAACCACAATGAGGTACCATTTCACACCAGTCAGAATGGCTGCGATCCAAAAGTCTACAAGCAATAAATGCTGGAGAGGGGTGTGGAGAAAAGGGAACCCCTCTACACTGTTGGTGGGAATGCAAACTAGTACAGCCACTATGGAGAACAGTGTGGAGATTCCTTAAAAAACTGGAAATAGAACTGCCTTATGACCCAGCAATCCCACTGCTGGGCATACACACCGAGGAAACCAGAATTGAAAGAGACACGTGTACCCCAATGTTCATCGCAGCACTGTTTATAATAGCCAGGACATGGAAGCAACCTAGATGTCCATCAGCAGATGAATGGATAAGAAAGCTGTGGTACATATACACAATGGAGTATTACTCAGCCATTAAAAAGAATACATTTGAATCAGTTCTAATGAGGTGGATGAAACTGGAGCCTATTATACAGAGTGAAGTAAGCCAGAAAGAAAAACACCAACAAGTATACTAAACATATATATGGAATTTAGAAAGATGGTAATGATAACCCTGTATGCAGACAGCAAAAGAGACACAGATGTATAGAACAGTCTTTTGGACTCTGTGGGAGAGGAGAGGGTGGATTTGGGAGATGGCATTGAAACATGTATAATATCATATATGAAAATCGCCAGTCCAGGTTGATGCAGGATACAGGATGCTTGGGGCTGGTGCACTGGGATGACCCAGAGGATGTATGGGGAGGGAGGTGGAGGGGGGGTTCAGGATGGGGAACACGTGTACACCTGTGGGGATTCATGTTGATGATGGCAAAACCAATACAATATTGTAAAGTAATTAGCCTCCAATTAAAATAAATAAATTAAAAAAAAACCCAAAACCTGGGGCTGGCTGCTCTGAGGAGAGAGTGGAGGAAGGCAAAGGGGAAGTCAGCTCAGGGCTGAGCTTCTATGGAGAATCATCAACAGCTACACTGCTTCAAGCCACAGGAACTAGATAAAGTCACGTGGAGGACAGGAGCCAGAGATAGAGGATTTGTGAACTAACAAAACAAAACAGCGTTGCTCAGCTCTACGAGGGTTAAGTTGTAACCCACCTGCCAAGTACCTGCACCCCGATGAGGAATCCCGAGACGAAAAGAGTCAACTCTGTGCTTGGAAAACAGGTCTCAGACCAGATAAGATGTGTATCTCAGGGGGGGGGAAATCTCAACGACCTCAGAATTCGAGGCCCTGGTCTTGCCTTTTCCTGAGGCTGTCCTGAGCGGCTTGCCAGCCAACCACCCGAAGACATTATTCTCCTCAACTCATGATAGCGAGGGACAGGGGGAAAGCTGGCCGGCCCTGCAGTCCGCGGGGGTCCCAAAGGAGTCAGACAAAAATGACTTAGTGACTAAAACA
>NW_017192835.1:0-10087 GCF_001704415.2 Capra hircus
GGGAGAGGAATCCCGAGAGGCCCCGAGCAACTCGCATGGGGACTGGCCTTTCCTGAGGCCACCAGAGCGGTCCCTGAGGTCCCCGTCGTAAGTCGAGAGCACCTGCCGCAACTCGAGAAAATTCAGGAGGTTCTCCCTCCAGGCGAGATGAGGCCCAATTTCCGCTAGGCGTCTCGAGGCTAATCACACCTACATCTGGAACTTCCAAAGGGTCCTTCACACCCTTGCTGCAACTCAAGAAGTTCCCCGACATACCCGTCTCCACTCGAGAGGAAGCACGAGAGTTCCGCCAACATCCAGAGGAGCCCTGTTTCCGCCTCCTCCTAGCTCGAGAGGAGGAATCCTTTCCCTGCCTGTGGGGAAAGAATTCCCGGCGTTCCCGTCCATCTCAAGAGGAGGCGCTCTCCACAGGAAAGGCGAGAGGAACTCCAGGGTCGTGCCACCATTCCCAGAGTCCCCCACATGTCTCAGTCCATTCCAGGGAAACCTGTATACCCTGCACTGCCTCGACTTTCAAGGCGAGGATCGACTCACACCACGGTGGCACGTGGGACAGCCCCTGTGGGAAAGCCTCGTGGGAAAGCCTCGTGGGAAAGCCTCAAGCGAAGCCACAGATCCCTTGGTCCACGCCTATGAATCGTTACACTGCTGCTACAGCTCGGAGGAAAGCGCACGTGCATGCCCCTACTGGAGACGAGGACTGACTCCACTGGGGAGACTCCAGAAGTACCCCAAGATCCATGTCGGCACTGGAGAGGAATCGTCAGGTTCCGGCAACAACTCCACACAAGGTCTTAGGCCCGGCATCGAGGAGAGGAATCCGAGAGGCCCCCGAGCAACTCGCATGGGGACTGGCCTTTCCTGAGGCCACCAGAGCGGGTCGCCTGAGGTCCCGTCGTAAGTCGAGAGCACCTGGCCGCAACTCGAGAAAATCCAGGAGATTCTTCCCTCCAGGCGAGATGAAGCCCATTTCCGCTGAGGCGTCTCGAGTCTAATCACACCTAACGTCTCGAACAGCCAAAGGGTCTTCACACCCTTGCTGCAACTCCAAGAAGTTCCCCGACATACCCGTCTCCACTCGAGAGGATGCACGAGAGTTCTGCCCACATCCAGAGGATCCCCGATTCCGACTCCTAGCTCGAGAGGCGGGATCCTGTCCTGCGTGGTCGGGAAAGAATTCCCGGCGTTCCCGTCGCATCTCAAGAGGAGGCGCTCTCCCACAGGAAAGGCGAGAGGAACTCCAGGGTCGTGCCACCATTCCCAGAGTCCCCCAGATGTCTCAGTCCATTCCAGGGAAATCTGTGTTCCCTGCACTGCCTCGACTTTCAAGCCGAGGATCGACTCACACCACGGTGGCACGTGGGACAGCCCTGTGATAAAGCCTTGTGGGAAAGCCTCGTGGGAAAGCCTCGAGGGAAAGCCCCTGATACCTTGATCCACCTGAATGAAGCGTGACACTGCTCCTAGAGCTTGGGAGGAAAGGGCACGTGCATGCCCCCACTCGAGACGAGGAGTGACTCCCCTGGGTAGTCTCCAGACGTACCCCAAGATCCATGTCAGCACAGGAGAGGAATCCACAGGTCCTGGCACCAACTCCACACAAGATATTAGGCCCCGGCATCGACGGGAGAGTAATCCCCGAGAGGCCCCCGAGCAACTCGCATGGGGACTGGCCTTTCCTGCGGCCACCAGTACGGGTCCCTGAGGTCCCCGTCGTAAGTCGAGAGCCCTTGCCGCAACTCGAGAAAATCCAGGAGGTTCTCCCCTCCAGGCGAGATGTGCCCCATTTCCGCTGAGTCGTCTCGAGGCTAATCACATCTTACCTCTGGAACTACCAAAGGGTCCTTCACACCCTTGCTGCAACTCAAGAAGTTCCCCGACATACCCGTCTCCACTCGAGAGGAAGCACGAGAGTCCCGCCCACATCCAGAGGAGCCCCGTTCCTGCCTGCTATCTCGAGAGGGAGGATCCTTTCCCTGCGTGGTGGGGAAAGAATTCCCCGCGTTCCTGTCGCATCTCAAGAGGAGGCACTCTCCACAGGAAAGGCGATAGGAAATCCAGGGTCGTGCCACCATTCCCCGAATCCCCCAGATGTCTCAGTCCATTCCAGGGAAACCTGTTTTCCCTGCACAGCTTCCACTTACAAGCCAAGGATCGACTCACACCACGGTGGCACGTGGGAGAGCCCTGTGGGAAAAGCTCGAGTGAAAGCCACAGAACCCTTGATCCACGCGAAGGGAAGCGCGACACTGCTGCTATAGCTCGGGAGGAAAGCGCACGTGCATGCCCCCACTGGAGACGAGGGCTGACTCCCCTGGGGAGACTCCAGAAGTACCCCCAGATCCCATGTCGGCACTGGAGAGGAATCGTCAGGTTCCGGCACCAACTCCACACAAGGACTTAAGCCCCGGCATCGACGGGAGAGGAATCCCGAGAGGCCCGCGAGCATCTCGCATGGGGACTGGCCTTTCCTGAGGCCACCAGAGCGGGTCCCTGAGGTCCCCGTCGTAAGTCGAGAGCACCTGCCGCAACTCGAGAAAATCCAGGAGGTTCTCCCCTCTAGGCGAGATGAGGCCCATTTCCAATGCGGCGTCTCGAGGCTAATCACACCAAACCTCTGGAACTTCTACAAGGTTCTTCACACCCTTGCTGCAACTCAAGAAGTTCGCCAACATACCCGTCTCCACTCGAGAGGAAGCACGAGAGTCCCGCCCACATTCCAGAGGAGCCCCGTTTACGCCTCCCAGCTCGAGAGGAGGGATCCTTTCCCTGCCTGGTCGGGTCAAGAATTCCCGGGGTTCCCGTCGCATCTCAAGAGGAGGCGCTCTCCACAGGAAAGGCGAGAGGAACTACAGGGTCGTGCCTCCATTCCCAGAGTCCCCAGATGTCTCAGTCCATTCCAGGGAAACCTGTTTTCCCTGCATGGCCTCGACTTTCAAGCCGAGGATCGACTCACACCACGGTGGCACGTGGGACAGCCCTGTGGGAAAGCCTCGTGGGAAAGCCTTCTTGGGAAAGCCTCAAGGGAAAGCCACAGATCCCTTGATCCCCGCAAAGGGAAGCATGACACTGCTGCTACAGCTCGGAGGAAATCCCACGTGCATGCCCCCACTAGAGACGAGGACTGACTCCCCTGGGGAGAATCCAGAAGTACCCAAGATCCATGTCAGCACTGGAGAGGAATCCTCAGGTTCCGGCACCGAATCCACACAAGGTCTTAGGCCCCGGCATCGACGGGAGAGGAATCCTGAGAGGCCCCCGAGCAACTCGCATGGGGACTGGCCTTTCCTGAGGCCACCATTTCGGGTCCCTGAAGTGCCCGTCGTAAGTCGAGAGCACCTGCCAGCAACTCGAGAAATTCCAGGAGGTTCTCCCCTCCAAGCGAGATGAGGCCCATTTCCGCCGAGGTCGTCTCGAGGCTAATCACAACTAAACGCTGGAACTTCCAAAGGGTCCTTCACACCCTTGCTGCAACTCAAGAAGTTCCCCGATATACCCCGTCTCCACTCGAGAGGAAGCTCAAAAGTCCCGCACACATCCAGAGGAGCCCCGTTTCCGCTTCCTAGCTCGAGAGGAGGGATCCTTTCCCTGCGTGTTCTGTCAGTAATTCCTGGCATTCCCGGTCGCATCTCAAAGAGGAGGCGCTCTCCACAGGAAAGGCGAGAGGTACTCCAGTGTCGTGCCACCATTCCCAGAGTCCCCCAGATGTCTCAGTCCATTCCAGGGAAACCTGTTTTCCCTGCACTGTCTCGAATTTCAAGCCGAGGATCGACTCACACCACGGTGGCACGTGGGACAGACCCTGTGGGAAAGCCTCGAGGGGAAAGCCCACAGATCCCTTGATCCACGCGAAGGGCAGCGTGACACTGCTGCTACAGCTCGGGAGGAAAGGGCACGTGCATGCCCCCACTCGAGACGAGGACTGACTCCCCTGGGGAGACTCCAGAAGTACCCCAAGATATATGTCAGCACTGGAGAGGAATCCTCAGGTTCCGGCACCGACTCCACAAAAGGTCTTAGGCCCCGGCATCGACAGGAGACGTTCCCGAGAAGTCCCTGAGCAACTCGCATGGGACTGGATTTTCCTGAGGCCACCAGAGCGGGTCCCTGATGTCCCCGTCGTAAGTCGAGAGCACCTGCCGCAACGAGAAAATCCAGGAGGTTCTCCCCTCCAGGCGAGATGAGGCCATTTCCACTGCGGGCGTCTCGAGGCTAATCACACCTAAATATCTGGAACTTCCAAAGGGTCCTTTACACCCTTGCTGCAACTCAAGAAGTTCCCCGACATACCCATGTCCACTCTAGAGGAAGCTCGAGAGTCCCGCCCACATCCACGAGGAGCCCCGTTTCCGCCTCCTAGCTCGAGAGGAGGGATCCTTTCCCTGCGTGGTCGGGAAAGAAATCCGGCGCCCCGTCGCATCTCAAGAGGAGGCGCTATCACAGGAAAGGGAGAGGAACTACAGGGTCGTGCCACCACTCCCAGAGTCCCTCAGATGTCTCAGTCCATTCCAGGGTAACCTGTTTTCCCTGCACTGCCTCGACTTTCAAGCCGAGGATCGACTCACACACGGTGCACGTGGACACCCTGTGGGAAAGCCTCGTGGGAAAGCCTCGTGGGAAAGCCACGAGGAAAGACACAGATCCCTTGATCCACGCGAAGGGAAGCGCGACACTGCTGCTACTGCTCGGGAGGAAAGCACGTGCATGCCCCCACTCGAGACGAGGACTGACTCCCCTGGGGAGACTCCAGAAGTACCCCAAGATCCATGTCAGCACTGGAGAGGAATCCTCAGGTTTCCGGCACCGACTCCACACAAGGTCTTAGGCCCCGGCAATCGACGGGAGAGGAATCTCCGAGAGGCCCCCGAGCAACTTGCCATGGGGACTGGCCTTTCCTGAGGTCCACCAGAGCGGGTCCCTGAGGTCCCCGTAGTAAGTCAAGAGCACCTGCCGCAACTCGAGAAAATCCAGGACGTTCTCCCCTCCAGGCGAGAATGAGGCCCTTTTCCTCTGAGGCGTCTCGAGTCTAACCATACCTAACATCTGGAACTTCCAAAGGGTCCTTTCACACCCTTGCTGCAACTCAAGAAGTTCTCCGACATACCTGACTCCACTCGAGAGGAAGCACGAGAATCCCGCCCACATCCAGAGGAGCCCCGTTTCCACCTCATACCTCGAGGTCAGGTATCCTTTCCCTGGCATGTTCGGGAAAGGAATTCCCGTGTTCCCGTCGCATCTCATGAGGAGGCGCTCTCCACAGGAAAGGCGGAGGAACTCCAGGGTTCGTGCCACCATTCCAAGAGTCCCCCAGATATCTCAGTCTGCCGGGGTCCAGCCCCGCTGGATCCAGGGAATTCGACGGATGGACGGCGTTGTCGTGGAAAGTCTTTTTTATTTATTAATGTAAGATTAGATTAAGAAATTATAGTGTAGTAAGAAGATTAACTGGAGGAAAAGGGCTGAATAGCTTGGTTTACGTGGAAGACCAATAAAATTCCAGACAAGGAATTTTCACCATCTACGTTGGGCCACCAGCCCCTGCTTGAATATCTAAGGGTGCCTCGCCTTAAGCTCCCTTTCGTGCAGGTCTTAACAGCCAGGCAAGTAAGTAGACCTGGCGAGCCTCCGCGCCCCTGGTGGAGATTCAGCCTGAAGTTAAAGTAAAAAGCAGAGAGAAGGAAAGGGAGAGAAGAAGAAAGAGAGAAAAAGACACGGGGGAGCCTGAGTCCCAAGAAACCAGGCCGAGAGACTAGTTCGAGAAACTGGTCCGAGAAACTGGCCCCATCCTTTATTGTTCATAAAGCCTTTTATACTTTTGATAAAACATGGAGTTCAATGGGTAACACAAAATTATGTAGCGTTCGCACCCCAGACTCTTTCTGTACATCATTTTGTATACAAAAGGTCTCTGGTGATTTACATTATCTTCTGGCCAAGAGGCTTGTTAAACACTTTTTGGCTCTCTTCCTTAATGAATGTTAATTTTGTTTCCTCTGAAGTGTTTTTCTTTAATCTGCATTTCCTTAAAGCATTAAAGTTACATCTCTATAGAACAAAGGTGCAGTGGGTTATAACAAAGAAGGTACTTAACTCAAAGATCTAATGTTGCTAATACCAGGTCTACTACTTGTTTTTTTAATATACCAACTCTATCTAAAAATAAAGGATATGAAAATTTAGCAGCAAGCATTGACCCAAAAAATGAAACTTTTAATCAGTCCTATTATAAAGATTTTGACTCCTCGGATGCCCCTACATTCCTAGGATGCTTTAAGCTTCCTGTGCCTCCTGGGGAAAGGAGGCCTCAAACAATCACATGCCCAGCTGTACGAGTCCTGCAGGCAGGCTAGAAAGCATTCAGAGGGGTTTTTGGATTGAAACACTCTTTCAAATGCAGAAGACTAAAGCCCTGAATTGACTTTTTCCAGAAAATGTCAGAAGAGTGGAAAAGCAGAGCAAAAAAGCCGGCAGATTTTTGTTGGGGTACGTGCGTAGGAACTTCCAGAGGGTCCCTGAAGTCTGAACACACCATGCCTATGTCAGCTTTCTTCCTCATGACGTTATCACGGGCGGGAGTCCTCATACTGGCTCCCAGCATCAGTCCAATTCAGAGGAACCTGTTTTCCCTGCACTGCCTCGACTTTCACGCTGAGGATCAACTCACACCACGGTGGCACGAGGGAAAGCCCTGTGAGAAAGCCTCGTGGGAAAGCCTCCAGGGAAAGCCACAGATCCCTTGATCCACACGACGGGAAGCGTGACCCTGCTGCTACAGCTCGGGAGGAAAGCACACGTGCGTGCCCTCACTTGAGAGGAGGATTGACTCTCCAGGTGAGACTCCAGAAGAACCCCAATATCCATGTCAGCACTGCTGAGGAAACCTTCAGGTTCCGGCCCCGAATCCACACAAGTTGTTCGGCCCGGGCATCAACAGGAGAGTTATCAGAGAAGCCCCCCAGCATCTGGCATGGGGACTGGACTTTGATGAAGCCACCAGAGCGGGTCCCTGAGGTCCCCGTCGTAAGTCGGGGAGCACCTGGCCGCAACTCGAGAAATCCAGGAGGTTCTCCCCCTCCAGGCGAGATGAGGCCCATTTCCAATGAGGTGTCTCGAGGCTAATTACATCTAATCTCTGGAACTTCCAAAGGGTCCTTCACACCCTTGCTGCAACTCAAGAAGTTCCCCGACATTCCCATCTCCACTCGAGAGGAAACACGAGGGTCCTGCCCACATCCAGAGTAGCCCCGTTTCATCCTCCTAGCTAGAGATGAGGGATCCTTTCCCTGCTTGGTCGGGAAAGAACTTCCGGCATTCCCGTCGCATCTCAGGTGGAGGCGCTCTCCACAGGAAGGGAGAGAGGAACTCCATGGTCGTGCCACCATTTCAAGCGTCCCAGATGTCTCAGTCCATTCCAGAGGATCTTGTTTTTACAGAGTGCCTAAACTTTCATGCCGAGGATCGCCTCACACCACGGTGGCACGGGGAGCCCTGTGGGAAAGCCTCGTGGGAAATCCTCTAGGAAAAGCCTAGAGGAAAAGCCACAGATCCATTGATCCACGCGACGGGAAGCATGACACTGCTGCTACAGCTCGGGAGGAAAGAGCATGCGCATGCCCCCACTCGAGACGAGGACTGATTCCCCTTGGGAGACTTCAGAAGTATCCCAAAAACATGTCAGCACTGGAGAGGAATACTCAGGTTCTGGCCCCCACTCCACCGAAGGTCTTGGGCCCCGGCATCTACCGGTGAGGAATCCGAGAGGCCCTCTAGCAACTCGCATGGGGACTGTCTTCCTAAGGCCAACAGAACGGGTCCCTGAGGTCCCCGTCGTAAGTCGAGAGCACCTGCCACAACTCGAGAAAATGAAGGAGATTCTCCCCTTCAGGCGAGATGAGGCCCATTTCCACTGAGACGTCTCGAGGCTAATCACACCTAACCTCTGGAACTTCCAAAGGGTCCTTCACACCCTTGTTGCAACTCAAGAAGATCCAGAGAGACCCGTCGCCACTACATAGGAATCACCAGGGTACCACCCACATCCAGAGGAGCCCCAATTCCCCTCCTAGCTCAATGTGAGGGATGCTTTCCCTGATTGGCCGGGAAAGAATTCCTGTCGTACCTGTCGCATCTCAAGAGGAGGCACGCTCCACAAGAAAGGTGAGAGGAACTCCAGGGTCGTTCCACCATTCCAAGAGTCCCCCAGATGTCTCAGTCCTTTCCAGAGGAACTTGTTTACCCTGCACTGCCTCGACGTTCACGCGAGGACCGACTCACACGATGGTGGCACGTGGGACAGCCCTGTGGGAAAGCCTCGTGGGAAAGTCTCGTGGGAAAAAGCCTCGGGAAAACAAGAAACCCTTGATCAACCCAACGGGAAAATTGACTCTGCTCCTAATGCTCGGGAGAAAAGCGCACGTGCATGCCCCCATTGGAGACGAAGATGACTCCCCCTGTGGAGACTCCAGTAGTACCCCAAGATCCATGTCAGCACTGGAGAGGAAACCTCAGGTTCGGGCACCGACTCCAAACAAGGTCTTAGACCCCGTCATCGACGGAGAGGAATCCCGAGAGGCCCCTTAGCAACTCGCAAGTGGACTGGCATTTCCTGAGCGGACCAGAGCGGGTTACATAAGTCCTGGTCGTAACTGGAGAGCACCTGCTGAAACTCGAGAAAATCCAGGAGGTTCTCCCCTGCAGGCGAGATGAGGCCCATTTCTGCTGAGGCGTCTCGAGTCTAATCACACCTAACCTCTGGAACTTCCAAAGGTCCTTCACACCCTTGCTGCAACTCAAGAAGTTCCCCGACATACCCGTCTCCACACGAGAGGAAGCACCAGAGACCCGCCCACATCCAGAGGAGCCCCGTTTCCGCCTCCTAGCTCGAGAGGAGGATCCTTTCCCTGCGTAGTCAGGAAAGAATTCCTGGCGTTCCTGGCGCATCTCAAGAGGAGGCGCTCTCCACAGGAAAGGCGAGAGGAACTCCAGGGTCGTGCCACCATTCCCAGAGTCCCCCAGATGTCTCAGTCCATTCCAGGGAAACCTGATTTCCCTGCACTGCCTCGAATTTCTAGCCGAGGATCGACTCACACCACGATGGCACGTGGACAGCCCTGTGGGAAAGCCTCGTGGGAAAGCCACGAGGGAAAGCCACAGATCCCTTGATCCAAGCGAAGGGAAGCGTGACAGTTCTGCTACAGCTCGGGAGGAAAGCGAACGTGCATGCCCCCACTCGAGACGAGGACTGACTCCCCTGGGGAGACTCCAGAAGTACCGCAAGATGCATGTCAGCACTGGAGAGGAATCCTCAGGTTCCGCACCGACTCCACACAAGGTCTTAGGCCCCGACGTCGAAGGGAGAGGAATCCCGAGAGGCCCCCGAGCAACTCGCATGGGGACTGGCCTTTCCTGAGGCCACCAGAGCGGGTCCCTGAGGTCCCCGTCGTAAGTCAAGAGCACCTGCCGCAACTCGAGAAAATCCAGGAGGTTCTCCCCTCCAGGCGAGATGAGGCCCATTTCCGCTCAGGCGTCTCGAGGCTAATCACACCTAACCCCTTGAACTTCCAAAGGGTCCTTCACACCCTTGCTACAACTCTAGAAGTTCCCCAACATACCTGACTCCACTCGAGAGGAAGCACGAGAGTCCCGCCCACATCCAGAGGAGCTCCGTTTCCGCCTCGTACCTCGCGGTCAGGTATCCTTTCCCTGTATGTTCCAGCCCCGAGCATCTCATGAGGAGGCGCTCTCCACAGGAAAGGCGAGAGAAACTCCAGTGTCGTGCCATCATTCCAAGAGTCCCCCAGATATCTCAGTGTGCCGGGGTCCAGCCCGCTGGATCCAGGGAATTCGATGGGCATGGACGGCGTTGACGTGGAAAGTCTTGTGTATTTATTAATGTAAGATGAGATTAAGAAATTATAGGGTAGTAAGAAGATTAACTCGAGGAAAAAGGCTGAATAGCTAGGTTTACAAAGGAAGGCCAATAAAATTCCGACAAGGAATTTTCTGGCGGACTCTGGAATGGTGGCACGACCACTCGAGTTCCTCTTGCCTTTCCTGTGGGAGAGCGCTCTTCTTGAGATGCGCTGGG
>NW_017192836.1:0-10087 GCF_001704415.2 Capra hircus
AGAACAGTCCCTGTGCGGAAAGGCTGGTGGAAAGACTCGTGTCGATAGACCTCAATGGAACCCACAGCATCCATGATCCAGGCCCGACAGCAAGAGTAGCCACTGCTGCAACAGCTCGGCCGTTAGGGAAGGGGCCCATGCATGACTTCCACTCGCAGACTGAAGACTGCTCCCCTGGGGCGAGACTCCAGAAGTACCCCAAGATCCATTAGTCGCACTGGATTAGCAATCTTCAGGTTCCTGGCCCGATCCACACAAGGTCTTAGCGGCCCCGGCCCCCATCGCAATAAAGAGGCAATCCTAGAGCCCCACCTAGTAAACTCGCATGCAGGGACTAGCCTTTCCTGAGGTACCCAGAGAATGCTCCCTGAGTTCCGTCCGTAACTCGAGAGCACTGCCACAATACTACCAAGCAAAAATCCAGGAGGTTCTCCGCTGCCTGGGCTGTAAAGAGCGCCCATTTTCCGTTTTGAGGCCATCTCGACGCTAACACACTAAACTCTGAACTTTCGAAACGGTTTTCCACACCCTTGATGAAACTCAAAGACGATCCCTGACGAACACGTCTCCACTCGCAGAGGAAGCCTCGAAGTTGTCCCGCCCTCATCCAGAGGATCCCGTTTTTCTGCCTTCAGCTGGAGTGTAATGGCTATCCTTCCATGCTTCGTCGGGAAGAATTCCCGGCAGTCCTTTCTAGCCAATCTCAAGCAGGAGATGCTGTCCACAGAAAAGAGGACGAGCGAATTCATGGGTTCTGTTACCATTCCAGCCGAGTCCGCCAGATGTCTCAGATCCATTCCACAGGACACCTGTATTTCCTGCACTGCCTCGACTTCACGCCGTGGCATCGACTCAAACCACGGCGGCCCATAGGCACAGCCTGTGGGAAAAGCATCGTGGAAAAGCCTTTCCATGTTGGCATGCGACCTGGAGTTCCTCTCGCCTTTACTGTTGAGAGAGTATGCCTCCTCTTGAATGGGATGGAACGCGGTAATGCTTCCCCACCACATCAGGCGAAAGCACATCCCTCATCTCGAGCTATGAGGCCGAAATGGGGCTCCTCGCATCTTGGGCGGGATCCTCGTGCTCCTCTAGAGGCGGACGGGCAATCTATGTCGGGTAACTCTTGAGTTGTAGCAAGGCTGTGAAGGACCCTTTGGAAAAGTCTTCAAAGGTTTAGGCCAGTGATTAGGGTCGAGACGCCTCAGCTGAAATGGGTTCATCTCGCCTGGGAGGCAGACCCTCCATGGATTTTCTCGAGTTGGTGCAGCCGTGCTCTCGACTTAAGGCACTGGCGATCTCAAGGACCCGCTCTGGTGCGCGCTCAGGCAAAGCGCCAAGTCCCATGCCGAGTTGCTTGAGGGCCACTTGCCGGATTGCCACTCCCTTCGATGCCTAAAAGCTAAGACCTTGTGTGGTACGTCGAGTGGCACTGCCGGGGGAAAAAACTGAGGATTCCTCTCCACTGCTGACAAGCTATCTTGAGGTACTTCTGGAGTTCTCCCCAGGGAGTCAGTCCTCATTACGAGGTGGGGGGCATGCACGTGCCCGGATTTTCTCCCGAACTTAGCAGCACTATTCACGCTTTCCCGTCGCGTGGCATCAAGTTCGATCTGTGCGCTTTCTCCCTCGAGGCTTTCCCAGGAGGCTTTTCCCCAAGAGGCTTTCCCACAGGGCTGTCCAGGTGCCACCGTTGGTAAGTCGATCCTCGCGCGCGTGAAAGTCGAGGCAGTGAAGGCGAAGACAGGTTCTCTGGAAAGTGACTGAAGACAATACTGGCTGACTCTTTGGAATGCGGGCACGCCATCCTTGAGTGTTCCTCTCGTTACCTGTGGAGATGCGCCTACTATGACATGCCGACCCGCTTGGGAACGACGATTTCTTTCCCAAACCAAGTATGGGAAAAGATCCCTCCTCTGCGAGCTATGAGGCGGAAATGGCCGTCTCCTCTGGATGTGGGCGGGCTTCTCGTGCTTCCTCTCGAGTGGAGAGAAGGCGTATGTCAGGGAAACTTCTTTGAGTTGCAGCAAAGGGTTCTGGCACCTAGGTTGACTTGCCGACCATCCGTCGCGACCGTCTTCGGCCTAGTGTCGGCTACTCCAAAGCGTGAAGGACCCTTTGGAGTTTCAGAGTTATAGCGGTGTTACTTTCCAGCCTCGAGACGCTCTCGAGCCGAATGGCGATGCCTCATCTCGCCTGCGAGGGAAAAGAACCTCCTGATTTTCCTGCAAAAGAGTCGTGTGGCAGGCGACGCTCCGAGCTTCTGACGGGAACCTCAAGCGACCCGCTTCTTGCGTCCGGCCTCAAGCGATAGTCCAGGCAAGTACCATTGCTGTTGGCTTAGGGCGTCCCTCGAGATTTCCTCTCCACATTTCGACGACAGGTCCCCTAAGACCTCCCTCCGTGTGGGAAAGATCGCCGACGCGCAAACCCTAAAAGGAATCCCTCATCCAGTTGCTGACATTGATCTTTAGTTACTTCATGGAGTCTCCCCATGTGCCGCAGTAAGTCCTCGTCTCGAGTGCAGCATGCAGCTTGTGCGCCTTCCTTTTTCCCAGCTGCCAGCACAGTTGTCACTCCTGTCGTGTGGATCAACGGCATCGTGTGCGCTTTTCCCTTGAGACTTTCCCCATGAGGCTTATACCCACGAAAGCTTATCCCACAGGGCTTGGTCCTACATGGCACCATGGAATGTAGTCGCATTCCTCGCGCGTTAAAGTCGGAGCGAAGACTGCCAATTGGAATTCCGGTTCGTCTGAATGGACTGAGACATCTGCGGACTATTGAATGGTGGCGGCGGACCCTGGAGTTCCTTCTCGCCTGTGTGTCCTTGATAAAGGAGCTGCGCCTCCTCTTGAGATGCGGACAGGAATGCGCGCGAATTCTTTCCCGTCACCAGTACGAGGAAAGGATCCCTCCTCTCGAAGCTGCGAGGTGCGAAAAGGGGCTCCTCTGGATGTTGCGTCGGACATTCGTGCCTTCCTCTCGGGCTGGAGATGGGTATGTCTCGGCGGAACTTCTCAAGTTGCAGCAAGGCGCTGCTGAAGGACCCTTTGGAAGTTCCAGATGTTAGGGGTGCTTAGACTCGTGAGATGCCTCAGCGGAAATGAGACCTCATCTAGCCTGAATGGTTAGAACCTTCATGGCATTTTCTAGAGTTGAGGAAGCGTGCTCTCTACTATAAAATGGCGACCTCAGCGACCGCTCTGGTAAGGCCTCCAGCAACGCCTCAGGAAAGGCCAGTCGCCATTCGAGTTGCTAGGGGGCCTCTCAGGATTCCTCTCCGTCGATGCCGGGGCCTAAGACCTTGTGTGGAGCCGGGTCCGGAACCTGACGATTCCTCTCCAGTGCTGACATGGATCTTTGGGTACTGCTGGAGACTCCACAATGGAGTCAGTCCTCGTCTCGAGTGTGGGCATGTATGAGCGCTTTTCTCCCGATCTGTAGCAGCAGTGTCACGCATCCCATTGGGTAGATCAAGGGATCTGTGGCTTTCCTCAAGGCTTTCCCACAGGGCTGTCCCACGTGCCACCGTGGTGTGAGTCGATCCTCGGCATCGAAGTCTATGCACTGCAGGGAAAATACGTTCCTCTGGAATGGACTGAGACAACTGGGGGACTGTTGGAGTGGTGGCACGACCTTGGATTTTCTCTCGCCTTTCCTGTGGAGCGTGCCTCCTTTTGAGATGCGACGGGAATGCCGGGAATTCTTTCGGGACAAAGCAGGGAAAGGATCCTTCATCTCGACCTCCAAGGCAGAAACGGGGCTCCTCTGGATGTGGGCGGGACCCTCGTGCTTCCTGTCAAGTGGAGACGGGCATGTCGAGGTGCCAGGGTCCATTCCGGTGGATCAAGGGTGATTCGAAGGTGGGGACGGAGTCGGCGTCTTTGGAAAGATACATATTTAATGACAGATATAGAGAGATTCGAAATGGATAGTGCAGTAGGATGATTAGTGGAGAAAAGGAGGCTGACTAACTTGGATTATGTGGAATAGCATCCACGCTCCAGATGGATTTCAGCCAGAAAAACAGGATCAAGAACGAAGCGACATGGGGGGAATCAGTCTTTCTGGAAACTGATCCGATTTCTTTGTTTTTGGGTTTGCTTATATACCTTTTGTTACACATAGGGATGAATACAAAGTCACGTGGGAATCAGCAGTCCTGACCTTTGTCAAAATCAGGTGCTTCAGATAAATGTATAAAAAAAAGGTCTTAGGGATATTACATCATCTTCTGGCCATGAGTGAGACCTGTTGACATTTTGTGATCCTTTCTTTCTGATAACCAAAAAAACTTATTTTTTCCAATGGTGTTTTTTGTTAACCAAGCACCGCCCTCCAAATAACGTTACATTCCTATAGGGTGAGGACGTAGTGAGTTACAATCAAGAAAGGAATTTATTCAACCCAAGGTTAACATGATTAGCCTTAAAGGTTAATACTTATTTCTCCTATATGCTTAAAGGTTAATACTTATTTCTCCTATATGTTAGTTATATTCATTATAAGGGTAGGGAACATGGAGATTTAGCAGCCAACATCAGCCCAACAAATGAAAATCCTTTCACCATTGCTCCCTTAAGATCTATTTAGTCTTAAGATATGATAAAGTTACATTCTTACATAGCAAAGACACAGTGATTTATAACAAAGTACAGTGATCTATTACAAAAGAGAAAATCCATTAACTCAAAAGTCTAGTATTGCTAACATCAAAAACTACTATATTTCCTTTTGCTATATTCCAAATACATTGATTAGTATATTCCCAGGTGCCTAAGGATATAGAGGCCTGGCGGCAATCATTGACTCAACAAGAAGAAAAAGCCCTATGTTAATTAAGACTCTCAAAATACTCCAAAACTCTCTGGTGCTGTTTATGGTTGAGAGGTAGTAAACAATCATGTGCCTAGTGGCACCAGTATGGATAATCCTGTCACACAAGCTAGTCTGTCAGCAGAGAGGTTTGACCTGAGACATCATTGTCCCACCCAGAGCAGGGAATTAGCAGCAATTATTGACACAACAAATGAAGAGACCCTTCACCAATATAATTCCTAACCAACTATAATAATAATTTCTAACTCCCCAAAAGAATTTGCCTTTAGTGAGTCTAAAACATCTCGTGCCTCTCAGGTTGACAGGCTGCAAGCAATCACATGTGGCTGGACAAACCTATACAAGTGGGCTAGATAACCTTCAGAGGAGTCCATAAGCTGAAACACTCTTGTCATGCCCAAGAATTTTTATTGCCTTGGAGCTGGACGTTTACTCCTTCTCCGAGAGAAACGGTTATGGGGGAGAGGCCCCGGAAGTCAGAGGTGTAGGTGAGAGCATAAAACAGACTTTGGTTTTGGGGTCAGATGCTCGGGAACAGGGGGTTTCCTGAGGCTTGATCACGCCTTTGCATATGCCAAGCCTCCTTCCTCATGACATTTGCCATGGACGGAATTCCTCAAGCTGGCCCCCGGCATCGGGGAACATCTTGAGTTGCAGCAAGGGTGTGAAGGACCCTTTGGAAGTTCCAGAGGTTAGGTGTGATTAGCCTCAAGACGACTCAGCGGAAATGGGTCTCATCTCGCCTGGAGTGGACAACCTCCTTGATTTTCTCGAGTTGAGGCAGGTGTTCTCGACTTACGACGGAGACCTCAGGGACCCGCTCTGGTGGCTTGAGGAAAGTCCAGTTCCCATGGGAGTTGCTAGGGGGCCTCTCGGGATCCCTCTCCCGTCGATTCCGGGGCGTAAGACCTTTTGTGGAGTCGGGCAGGAACCTGATGATTCCTCTCCAGTGCTGACATGGATCGTGGGATACTTCTGGAGTTTCCCCAGGGTAGAGAGCCCTCGGCTCGAGTGGGGGCATGCACGTTCGCTTTCCTCCCGAGCTGTAGCTGCAGTGTCACGCTTCCCCTCACGTCGATCAAGTGATCTGCGGTTTTCCCTCGAGGCTTTCCCACGGGGCTTTCCCAAAAGGCTTTCCCACAGGGCTGTCCCATGTGACACCGTGGTGTGAGCCAATCCTCGGCGTGAAAGTCGAGGCAGTGCAGGAAAAACAGGTTCCTCTGGAATGAACTGGGACATCTGTAGTAGTCTGGGAATGGTGGCACGACCCTGGAGTACCTCTCGCCTTTCCTGAGGAGAGCGCCTCCTCTTGAGATGCGACGGGAACGTCGGGAATTCTTTCCCGACCAAGCAGGGAAAGGATCCCTCATCTCGAGCTACGAGGTGGAAACGGGGCTCCTCTGGATGTGGGCGGGACCCTCGGGCTTCCTCTCGAGTGGAGACGGGTATGTCGGGGAACTTCTTGAGTTGAAGTAAAGGTGTGAAGGACCCTTTGGAAGTTCCAGATGTTAGGTGTGATTAGCCTCGAGACGCCTCAGGGAAAATAGGCCTCATCTCGCCTGGAGGGGAGAACCTCCTGGATTTTCTCGAGTTGCGGCAGGTGCTCTTGACTTACGATGGAAACCTCAGGGACCCGCTGTGGTGGCCTCAGGAAAGGGCAGTCCCCATGCGAGTTGCTAGGGGGCCTCTCGGGATTCCTCTCCTGTAAATGCCGGGGCCTAACACCTTGTGTGGAGTCGGGGAGGGAAAGTGAGGTTTCCTCTCCAGAGCTGACATGGATCTTGGGGTACTTCTGGAGTCTCCCCAGGGGACTCAGTCCTCGTCTCGTGTGGGGGCATGCACTTGCGCTTTCCTCCCCAGCGGTAGCAGCAGTTCACGCTTCCCATTGCATAGATCAAGGGATCTGTGGCTTTACCTCGAGGCTTTCCCACGAGGCTTTCCCAACAGGGCTGTCCCACGTGCCACTGTGGTGTGAGTCGATCCTCAGCGAGAAACTCGTGGCAGTGCAGGGAAAACAGGTTCCTCTGGAATGGACTGAGACATCTGGGGGACTCTTGGAATGGTGGCACGACCCTGCAGTTCCTATCCCCTATCCAGTGGAGAGCGCCTCCTCTTGAGATGTGACGGGAACGCCGGGAATTCTTTCCCGACCAAACAAGGACAGGATCCCATATCTCGAGCTACAAGGCCGGAACGGGCCTCCTATTCATGTTTGCAGGACCATCTTGCTTCCTCTCGAGTGGAGAAGAGTATGCAGGCGAACATCTTGAGTTGCATCAACGGTGTGAAGGACCCTTTGGAAGTTCCAGAGGTTAGGTGTGAATAGCCTCGAGACGCCTCAGCGGAAATGGGACTCATCTCGCCTGGAGGGGAGAACCTCCTTCATTGTCTCAAGTTGAGGCAGGTGCTCTCTACGTACGACAGGGACCTCAGGGACCCGCTCTGGTGGCCTCAGGAAAGGCCAGTCCCCATGGGAGTTGCTCGGGGGCCTCTCGGGATTCCTCTCCCATCGATGCCGGGGCCTAAGACCTTGTGTGGAGTCGGGGCTAGAACCTGAGGATTCCTCTCCAGTGCTGACATGGAACTTGGAATACTTCTTCAGTTTCCCCACCACGCGAGATGAGGCCCATTTCTACTGAGGAGTCTCGAGGAAAAACACACCTAACCTCTGGAATTTCCAAAGGGTCCTTCACGCCCTTGCTGCAACTCAACAAGTTCCCCGACATACCCGTCTCCACTCGAAAGGAAGCACAATGGTCCCGCCCACATCCAGAGGAGCCCCATTTCCGCCTGGGAGCTCTATAGGAGGGATCCTTTCCCTGCTTGTTCGGGAAAGAATTCCCGGTGTTCCCGTCGCATCTCAAGAGGAGGCGCTCTCCACAGGAAAGGCGAGACGAACTCCAGGGTCGTGCCACCATTCACAGAGTCCCCCAGATGTCTCAGTCCATTCCAGGGAAACCTGTTTTCCTAGCACTGCCTCGACATTCAAACCGAGGATCGACTCACACCACGGTGGTACGTGGGACAGCTCTGTGGGAAAGCCTCGTGGGAAAACCTCGAGGGAAAGCCACAGATCCCTTGATCCACGCGAAGGGAAGCGTGACACTGCTGCTACAGCTCGGGAGGAAAGCGCACGTGCATGCCCCCACTCAAGTCGAGGACTCACTCTCCTGGGGAGACTCCAGAAATACCCCAAGATCCATGTCAGCACTGGAGAGGAATCCTCAGGTTCTGGCACCGACTCCACACAAGGTCTTAGGCCCCAGCATCGAAGGGAGAGGAATTCTGAGAGGCCCCCGAGCAACTCGCATTGGGACTTGCCTTTCCTGAGGCCACCAGAACGGGTCGCAGAGCTCACCGTCGAATCAAGAGCACCTGCCGCAACTCCAGAAAATCCAGGATGTTCTCCCCTCCAGGCGAGATGAGGCCTATTTTCGCTAGCCGTCTCGAGGCTAATCACACCTAACCTCTGGAAATTCCAAAGAGTCCTTCACACCCTTGCTGCAACTCAAGAAGTTCCACGACTTACCCGTCTCCACTCGAGAGGAAGCACGAGAGTCCCGTCCACATCCAGAGTTGACTCGTTTCCGCCTCCTAGCTCGAGAGGAGGGATCCTTTCCCTGCGTGTTCGGGAAAGAATTCCCGGCGTTTCCGTCGCATCCCGAGAACATGCGCTCTCCACCGGAAAGGCGAGAGGAACTCCAGGGTCGTGCCACCATTCCCAGAGTCCCCCAGATATCTCAGTCCATTCCAGGGAAACCTGTTTTACCTGCACTGCCTCGACTTTCAAGCCGAGGATCGACTCACACCACGGTGGCACGTGGGACAGCCCTGTGGGAAAGCCTCGTGGGAAAGCCTCGTGGGAAAGCCTCGACGGAAAGCCCCTGATCACTTGATCCACGCGAAGGTAAGCAGGACACTGCTGCTACACCTCGGGAGGAAAGCGCACGTTCATGCCCCCACTAGAGACGAGGACTGACTCCCATGGGGAGACTCCAGAAGTACCCCAAGATCCATGTCAGCACTGGAGAGGAATCCTCAGGTTCTTGCACTGACTCCACACATGGTCTTAGGCCCCAGCATCGACGGGAGAGGAATCCCGAGAGGCCCCCGAGAAACTCATATGGGCACTGGCCTTTCCTGAGGCCACCAGAGCGGGTCCCTGAGGTCCCGTCGTAAGTCCAGAGCACCTGAGCAACTCGAGAACATCGAGGAGGTTCTCTCCTCCAGGCGAGATGAGGCCCATTTCCGCTGAGGCGTCTCGAGGCAATTCACAACTAACCCTGGAACTTCCAAAGGGTCCTTCACACCCTTGCTGCAACTCAAGAAGTTCCCCGACATACCCGTCTCCACTCGAGGAAAGCAGGTGAGTCCCGCCGACATCCAGAGGTGCCCCGTTTCCGCCTCTTAGCTCGAGAGGACGGACCCTTTCCCTGCGTGTTCTGGAAAGAATTCCCGGCGTTTCCGTCGCATCCCGAGAACATGCGCTCTCCACCGGAAAGGCGAGAGGAACTCCAGGGTCGTGCCACCATTCCCAGAGTCCCCAGATGTCTCAGTCCATTCCAGGGAAACATGTTTTCCCTGCACTTCCTCGACTTTCAAGCCGAGGATCGACTCACACCAAGGTGGCACGTGGGACAGCCCTGTGGGAAAGCCTCGTGGAAAGCCTCGTGGGAAAGCCTCGTGTGAAAAGCCTCCTGGAAAAGCCTCGAGGGAAAGCCCCGATCCCTTGATCACGCGATGGGATGTGTGACACTGCTGCTACAGCTCGGGAGGAAAGAGCACGTGCATGCCCCCTCTCGAAACGAGGACTGACTCCACTGGGGAGACTCCAGAAGTACCCCAAGATCCATGTCAGCACGGAGAAGAATTGTCAGATTCCGGCACCCACTCCACACAAGATCTTAGGTCCCGGCATCGACGGGAGAGGAATCCCGAGAGGCCCCCGAGCAACTCGCATGGGACTGGCCTTTCCTGAGGTCACCAGAGCGGGTCCCTGAGGTCCCCGTCGTAAGTCGAGAGCACCTGCCTGCAACTCGAGATAATGCAGGAGGTTCTCCCCTCAAGGCGAGATGAGGCTATTTCTGCTGAGGCGTCTCGAGGCTAATCACACCTAACCGCTGGAACTTCCAACGGGTCCTTCACACCCTTGCTGCAACTCAAGAAGTCCCCGACATACCCGTCTCCACTCGAGAGGAAGCACGCGAGTCCCGCCCTCATCCAGAGAAGCCCCCCGTGTCCGTGT
>NW_017192837.1:0-10087 GCF_001704415.2 Capra hircus
AGAGCGAGCAGGAACTTCAGGCGGCCGTTGCCACCATTCCAAGAGTCCCCAGATGTCCTCAGTCCCAGTTCCAGAGAACCTGCTTTTACCTGCCCACTGCCTCGACTTTCACGCCGAGGGGGGGCATTCGTACTAACACCCAGTGGCACGTGGAAAGCCCTGTGGGAAAGCCTATGTGGGAAAGTCTCGTGGGAAAGCCTCGAGGGAAAGCCACAGATCCCTTGATCGACGCAACAGGAATTATGACAGTGCTGTTACATATTGGGAGGAAAGCGCACGTGCATGACCCCACTCAAAACGAGGACTGACTCCACTGGGGAAACTCCAGAAGTACCCCAAGATCCATGTCAGCACTGGAGAGGAATTCCTCAGGTTCCGGCCCCGACTACACACAAGATCTTAGGCCCCAACATCGACGGGAAAGGAATCCCGAGTGGGCCCGTAGCAAATCGCATGGGGACTGGCCTTTCCTGAGGCCAACAGAGCGGATCACTGAGGTCCCCGTCGTAAGTCGAGAGCACCTGCCCCAACTCGTGAAAATCCAGGAGGTTCTCCCCTCCAGGCGAGATGAGGCCAATTTCCTGCTGAGGTGTCTCGAGACTAATCACACCTAACCTCTGGAACATCCAAAGGGTCCTTCACACCCTTGATGCAACTCAAGAAGTTCCCCGACATACCCGTCTCCACTCGAGAGGAAGCACGAGGGACCCGCCCACATCCAGAAGAGCCCCGTTTCTGCCTCGTAGCTCGAGAGGAGGGATCCTTTCCCTGCTTGGTCGGGAAAGAATTCCCGGCGTTCCCATCACACCTCAATAGGAGGTGCTCTCCACAGGAAAGGCCAGAGGAACTCCAGGGTCGTGCCACCATTCCAAGAGTCCCCCAGATATCTCAGTCCATTCCAGAGGAACCTGTTTTCCCTGCACTGCCTCGACTTTCATGCCGAGAATCGACTCACACCACAGTGGCACGTGGGACAGCCCTGTCGGAAAGGCTCGTGGGAAAGCCTCGAGGGAAAGCCACAGATCCCTGCATCACTCGAAGGGAAGCGGGACACTGCTGCTTCACCTCGGAAGGTAAGCGCACGTGCATGCCCCCACTCGAGACGAGGACTGACTCCCCTGCAGAGACTCCAGAAGTACCACAAGATCCATATCAGCATTTGAGCGGAATCCTCAGGTTCCGTTCCCGACTTCACACAAGGTTTAGGCCCCGGCAACGACGGGAGAGGAATCCCGAGAGGCCCCCGTGCAACTCTCATGGGGACTGGCCTTTCCTGAGGCCACCAGAGTGGGTCCCTGAGGTCCCCGTCGTAAGTCGAGAGCACCTGCCACAACCCGAGTAAATTCAGGAGGTTCACCTGTCCAGGCGAGATGAGACCTATTTCCTCATAGGCGTCTCGAGGCTAATCACACCTAACCTCTGGAACTTCCAAAATGTCCTTCACAACCTTGCTGCAACTCAAGAAGTTCCCCGACATACCCGTCTCCGCTCGAGAGGAAGCACGAGGGTCCCGCCCACATCCAGAGGAGCCCCGTTTCTGCCTCGAAGCTCGAGATGAGGGATCCTATCCCTGCTTGGTCAGGAAAGAATTCCCGGCGTTCCCGTCGCATCTCAAGAGGAGGCGATCTCCACAGGAAAGGTGAGAGGAACTGTAGGGTCGTCCCACCATTACCGGAGTCCCACAGATATCTCAGTCCATTCCAGAGGATCCTGTTTTCCCTGCACTGCTTAGACTTTCTCACGGAGGATCCAATCACACCACGGTGGCACGTGGGACAGCCCTGTGGGAAAGCCTCCTGGGAAAGCCTCGTGGCAAAGCCTCGAGGGCAAGCCACAGATCCCTTGATCCACACGAAGGGAAGCGTGACACTGCTGCTACAGCTCGGGAGGAAAGCGCAAGTGCATGCCCCGGAGACGAGGACTGACTCCCCTGGAGAGACTCCAGAAGTACCCCAAGATCCACGTCAGCACTGGAGAGGAATCCTCAGGTTCCGGCACTGACTCCACATAAGTTCTTGGGCCCCGGCATCGACGGGAGAGGAAATCTGAGAGTCCCCCAAGCTACTCGGATGGGTACTGGCCTTTATGAGGCCACCAGAGAGGGTCCCTGAGGTCCCGGTCGTAAGTTGAGAGCACCTGCCACAACTCGAGAAACTCCAGGAGGTTCTGCCCTCCAGGCGAGATGAGGCCCATTTCCGCTGAGGCGTCTCGAGACTAATCACACCTAACCTCTGGAACTTCCAAAGGGTCCTTCACACCCTTGCTGCAACTCAAGAAGTTCCCCGACATACCCGTGTCCACTCGAGAGGAAGCACGAGGGACCCGCCCACATCCAGAAGAGCCCCGTTTCTGCCTCGTAGCTCAAGAGGAGGGATCCTTTCCCTGCTTGGTCGGGAAAGAATTCCCGGCGTTCCCATCGCACCACAAGAGGAGGCGCTCTCCACAGGAAAGGCCAGAGGAACTCCAGGGTCGTGGCACCATTCCCAGAGTCCCCCAGATGTCTCAGTCCATTCCAGAGGAACCTGTTTTCCCTGCACTGCCTCGACGTTCTCGCCGAGGATTGACTCACACCACGGTGGCACGTGGGACAGCCCTGTGGGAAAACCTCCTGGGAAAGCCTAGCGGGAAAGCCTCGAGGGAAAGCCTCGAGGGAAAGACACAATTCCCTTGATCCTCGCCTATGGGAAGTGTGACACTCCTGCTACAGCTCCGGAGGAAAGCGCACGTGCATGCCCAGACTCAAGACGAGGACTGACTCCCCTGGGGAGACTCCAGAAGTACCCCAAGATCCATGTCAGCACTAGAGAGGAAACCTCACATTCCGGCCCCGACTCCACACAAGCTCTTAGGCTGCAGCATCGACTGGAGAGGAATCCCAAGAGTCCCACGAGCAACTCGCATGGGGACTGGCCTTTCCTGAGGCCAACAGAGCTGGTCCCTGAGGTCCATATCGTACGTCGAGAGCACCTGCCGCAACTCCAGAAAATCCAGGAGGTTCTCCCCTCCAGGCGAGATGAGGCCCATTTCCACTGTGGCGTCTCTAATCTAACCATAGCTAAACTCTGAAACTTCCAAAGGGTCCTTCACACCATTGGTGCAACTCAAGAAGTTCCGCGACATACCCGTCTCCACTCGAGAGGATGCACAAGGGTCCCGCCCATATCCAGAGGAGCCCTTTTTCCGCCTCGTAGCTCGAGAAGAGGGATCCTTTCCCTGCTTGGTCGGGAAAGAATTCCCCGGCGTTCCCGTCCCATCTCAATAGGAGGCGCTCTCCACAGGAAAGGCGAGAGGAACTGCAGCTTCCTGCCACCATTCCAAGAGTCCCCCAGATGTCTCAGTCCATTCCACAGGAACCTGTTTTCCCTGCACTGCCTCGACGTTCACGCCGAGGATCGACTCACACCACGGTGGAACGTGGGACAGCCCTGTGGGAAAACCTCGTGGGAAAGCCTAGCGGGAAAGCCTCAAGGGAAAGCCTCGAGGGAAAGACACAGTTCCCTTAATCCTCTCGACGGGAAGCGTGACACTGCTGCCACAGCTCGGGAGGAAAGCGCACCTGCATGCCCCCATTCAAGATGAGGACTGACTCCCCTGTGGAGCCACCAGAAGTACACCAAGATCCATCTCAGCACTGGAGAAGAATCCTCATCTTCTAGCCCCGACTCCACACAAGGTCTTAGGCCCCGGCATCGACTGAAGAGGAATCCCTAGAGACCACCTAGTAACTCGCATGGGGACTAGCCTTTCCTGAGGCCACCAGAGCATGTCCCTGAGGTCCCTGTCGTAAGTCGAGAGCACCTGCCACACCTCGAGAAAATCCAGGAGGATCTCCCTGCCTGGCGTCATGAAGCCCATTTCCGCTGAGGCATCTCGAGGCTAACCACACTAAACTCTGGAACTTTGAAACGTTCCTTCACACCCTTGATGCAACTCAAAAAGTTCCCCGACGAACCCGTCTCCACTCGAGAGGAAGCTCGAGGGTCCCGCCCACATCCAGAGGAGCCCCGTTTCCGCCTTACAGCTGGAGTGTAGGTATCCATTCCATGCTTCGTCGGGAAAGATTTCCCAGAGGTCCCGTCGCATCTCAAGAGGAGACGCTGTCCACAGAAAAGAGGAGAGGAACTCCTGGGTCGTGTCACCATTCCAGGAGTCCGCCAGATGTCACAGTCCATTCCACAAGAACCTGTATTTCCTGCACTGCCTCGACTTTCACGCCGTGAATTGACTCAAACCGCGGTGGCCCATGGCACAGCCCTGTGGGAAAGCATCGTGGATAGCCTCCTGTGGCTGACCCTGGAGTTCCTCTCGCCTTTACTGTTGATAGTGCCTCCTCTTGAGATGCGGAGGGAACGCCAGGAATTCTTTCCAGACCAAGCACGGAAAGGATCCCTCATCTCAAGCTACGAGGCGGAAACGGGGCTCCTCTGGATGTGGGCAGGTCCCCGTCTTCATCTCGAGTGGAGACGGGTATGTCGGGGAACTTGTTGGGTTGCAGCAAGGGTGTGAAGGACCCTTTCGAAGTTCCAGAGGCTGGTGTGATTAGCCTCGAGACGCCTCAGTTGAAATGGGCCTCATCCCTCATGGAGGGAAAAAAACTGACGGATTTTCTCGAGTTTCAGCAGGTGCTCTCGACTTACGACGGGGACCTCAGGGACCCGCTCTGGTGGCCTCAGGAAAGGCCAGTCCCCATGCGAGTTGCTAGGGGGCCTCTCGGGGCTCCTCTCCCGTCGATGCCGGGGCCTAAGACCTTGTGTGGAGTCGGGGCCGGAACCTGAGGATTCGTGTCCAGTGCTGACATGGATCTTGGGGTACTTCTGGAGTCTCCCCAGGGGTGTCAGTCCACGTCTCGAGTGGGAGCATGCACGTGCCCCTTCCTCCCCAGCTGTAGCAGCAGTGTCTCGCTTCCCGTCACGTGGATCAAGGGATCAGTGGTTTTCCCTCAAGGCTTTCCCACGAGGCTTTCCCACGAGGCTTTCCCACAGGGCTGTGCCAGGTACCACCATGCTGGGAATTGATCCTCTGCGTGAAAGTTGAGGCAGTGCAATGAAAACAGGTTCCTCTGGAATGGACTGAGACATCTGAGGGACTCTTCGAATGGTGGCACGACGGTGGAGATCCTCTTGCCATTCCTGTGGAGAGCGCCTTCTCTTGAGATTCGACGGGAAAGCCAGGAATTCTTTCCCGAACAAGCAGGACAAGGATCCTTCATCTCGAGCTCTGAGGCGGAAACGGGGCTCCTCTGGATGTGAGCGGGACCCTCGTGCTTCCTCTCGAGTGAAGAAGGGTATGTTGGGGAACTTCTTGAGTTGCAGCAAGGGTGTGAAGGACCCTTTGGAAGTTCCAGAGGTTAGGTGTGATTAGCCTCGAGACGCCTCAGCGGAAATGGGCCTCATTTCGCCTGGAGGGGAGAACCTCCTGGATTTTCTCGAGTTGGGGCAGAGGCTCTCGACTTACGATGAGCACCTCAGGGACCCGCTCTGGTGGCCTCAGGAAAGGCCAGTCTCATTGCGACTTGCTTGGGGGCCTCTCCGGATTCCTCTCCCGTAGATGCCGAACCTACATCCTTGTGTGGAGTCGGGGCCGGAACCTGAGGATTCCTCTCCAGTGCTGACATAGATCTTGGGATACTTCTGGAGTCTCCCCAGGGGAGTCAGTCCTCGTCTAGAGTGGGAGCATGCACGTGCTCTTTCCTACCTAGCTGTAGCAGCAGTGTCACGCTTCCCATCGCCTGGATCAAGGGATCTGTGGCTTTCCCTCGAGGCTTTCCCCCAGCGCTGTCCCACGTGCCACCGTGGTGTGAGTCGATCCTCGGCGTGAATGTCGAGGAAGGGCAGGGAAAACTGGTTCCTCTAAAATGGAATGAGACATCTTGGGGACTCTTGGATTGGTGGCACGACCCTGGAGTTCCTCTCGCCTTTCCTGTGGAGAGCGCCTCCTCTTGAGATGCGACAGGAGCGCCGAGAATTCTTTCCTGAAGAAGCAGGGAAAAGATCCCTCATCTCGTGCTACGAGGCGGTAACGTGGCTCCTCTGGATGTGGGCGGGACCCTCATGCTTCCTCTCGAGTGGAGACAGGTATGTCGGGGAAGTTCTTGAGTTGCAGCAAGGATATGAAGGACCCTTTGGAATTTCCAGAGGTTAGCTGGGACTAACCTCGAGACACCTCAGCGGCAATGGGCCTCATCTCGCCTGGAGGGGAGAACCTTCTGGATTTTCTCGAGTTGCGGCAGGTGCTCTCGACTTATGCCGGGGACCTCAGGGACCCGCTCTGGTGGCCTCAGGAATGGCCAGTCCCCTTGGGTGTTGCTAGGGGGCCTCTCGGGGTTCCTCTCCCGTCGATGCCGGGGCCTAAGACCTTGTGTGGCGTCAGGGCCAGAACCTGAGGATTCCTCTCCTATGCTGTCATGGATCTTGGGGTACTTCTGGAGTCTCCCCAGGGGAGTCAGTCCTCGTCTCGAGTGGGGGCATGCACGTGCGCTTTCCTCCCGAGCTGGAGCAGCAGTGTCACGCTTCCCGTCTCGTGGATGAAGGGATCTGAGGCTTTAACTCGAGGCTTTCCCACGAGGCTTTCCTACGAGGTTTTCCCACAGGGCTGTCCCACGTTCCACCGTGGTGTGAGTCGATCCTTGGCGTGAAAGTCGAGGCAGTGCAGGGAAAACAGGTTCCTCTGGAATGGACTGAGACAACTGGGGGACTCTGGAATGGTGGCACGACCCTGGAGTTTCTCTCGCCTTTCCTGTGGAGAGCGCCTCCTCCTGAGATGTGACGGGAATGCCAGGAATTCTTTCCCAACGAAGCAGGGAAAGGATCCCTCCTCTCGAGCTACGAGGTGGAAATGGGGCTCTTCTGGATGTGGGCTGGACCTCGTGCTTCCTCTCGAGTGGTTACGGGTATGTCGGGGAACTTCTTGAGTTGAGGCAAGGGTGTGAATGATACTTTGGAAGATCCGGAGGTTCAGTGTGATTAGCCTCGAGACGCCTCAGCGGAAATGGGCCTCATCTCGCCTGGAGGGCAGAACCTCCTGGATTTTCTCGAGTTGCGGCAGGTGCTCTCAAGTTGCTTTGCGCACCTAGGAAACTGCTCTGGTGGCCTAAGGAAAGGCAAGTCCCCATGAGAATTGCTATGGGGCCTCTCCGGATTCCTCTCCCGTCGATGCCGGGGCCTAAGACCTTGTGTGGAGTCGGGCCCGGAACCTGAGGATTCGTCTCCAGTGCTGACATGGACCTTGGGGTACTTCTGGAGTCTCCACGGGGGAGTCAGTCCTCGTCTCGAGTGGGGCCATGCAGGTTCGTTTTCCTTCCGAGCTGTAACAGCAGTGTCACACTCCGGTCGTGTGGATCAATGGATCTGTTGCTTTCCCTCGAGGCTTTTCCATGAGGCTTTCCCTCAGGGCTGTCCCACGTGTCACTGTGGTGTGAGTCGATCCTCGGCTTGAAAGTCGAGGCAGTGCAGGGAAAACAACTTCCTCTGGAATGGACTGAGACATCTGGGGGACTCTTGGAATGGGGCCATGACCATAGAGTTCCTCTCGCCTTTCCTGTGGAGAGCGCCTCCTCCTGAGATGGGTCGGGAACGGCGGGAATTCTTTCCCCACGAAGCAGGGAAAGGATCCCTCATCTCTAGCTACGAGGCGGAAACGGGGCTCCTCTGGATGTGGCTGGGACTCTCGTGCTTCCTCTCGAGTGGAGACCGGTATGTCAGGGAACTTCTTGAGTTGCAGCAAGGGTGTGAAATACCCTTTGCAAGTTTCAGAATTTAGGTGTGATTAGCCTCGAGATGCCTCAGCGGAAATGGGCCTCATCTCGCCTGGAGGGGAGAACCTGTTGTATTTTCTCGAGTTGTGGAAAGTGCTCTCGAGTTACGACGGGGACCTCAGGGACCCCCCCCTCTTGTGCCTCCGTGAAATGCCAGTCTCCATGCGAGTTACGAGCGGCCACTCGTGGTTCCTCCCCAGTCAGAACCGGATCCTATGACCTCCTTGGAGTCGAGGCTGAAAAGGGAGGATTCCTCTCTAGCGCGGACATGGATCTTTGGGTACTTCTGGAGTCTCCACTGGGGAGTCAGTCCTCGTCTTGGGTGTGGACATGCACGTCCGCTTTCCTCGGGAGCTGTAGCAACAGTATCAGGCTTCCCGTCGCGTTGATACAGGGATCTGCCTCTTTCCCACGTTTCGTGCCCCTGAGGCTTTCCCACAGGACTGTCACCCGTGCCAACATGTTGTGAGTCAATCCTCGGCATGAAAGTCGAGGCTGTGTAGGGAAACCAGGTTACTCTGGATTGGATTACGATATTTGGGGGACTTTTGGAATGGTGGCAACATGCCTGGAATTCCTCTCGACTTTCCTGTTGAGAGCACCCCTTCTTGAGCTGCGAGGGGAATGCTGGGAATCCTTTGCCGTGGAAGCAGGGAAACGAAGCCGCATCTTGAGCTATGAGGCGGAAACGGATCTCTTCTTGATGTTGGCGGTACCGTCGGTGTTCCTCTTGAGTGGAGACGGATATGTCGGGGAACTTCTTGAGTTGAGTCAATGCTGGTGAAAGAAACTTTTGAAGTTCAAGGGGGGAGGCGTGATTTGCCTCCCGACTCCTCAGTGGAAAAGGGGTTCATCTTGCCTGGAGGGGAGAACCTCCTGGATTTTATCGAGTTGCACCAGGTCCCTCTCGAGTTACGACCGGGACCTCAGCGACCCGCTCTTGTGTCCTCAGGAAAGGCCAGTCTCCATGCGAGTTGCGAGAGGTCTCTCGGATTCCTCTCCAGTCGGTTTCAGGACCTAAGACCTCGTGTGGAGACGAGGCGGATCCTGAGGATTCCTCTAGTTTTGACATGGATCTTGGGGTACTTCTGGAGTCTGCACAGAGAGTCAGTCCTCGTCTCGAGTGGGGACATGCACGTCTGCTTTCCTCGAGAGCTGTAGCAGCAGGCTCAGTCTTCCTGTCGCGTTGATACAGGGATCTGTGGCTTTCGCTCGAGGCTTTCCCACGAGGCTTTTCCCATAGGGTTTTCACACGTGCCATCGTGGGTGTGAGTCGATCCTCGGCTTGAAAGTTAAAGCAGTGCAGGGAAATCAGGTTCCTCTGGTGTGGACTGAGACATTTCTGGGACTTTTGGCATGGGGTCACGACCCTGGAGTGAGTTCCTCTCGAATTTCCTGTTGAGAGCGCCCTCCTCTTGAGATGCTACGGGAACGCCGGAATCCTTTCCCAAACGAAGCAGAGAAAGGAAACCTCATCTCGAGCTACCAGGCGGAAACGGGGCTCCTCTTGATGTTGGCGGAATCCTGGGTGTTGCTCTCGAGTGGAGACGGATATATCGGGGAACTTCTTGAGTTGCAGTAAGGTGTGAAGGACCCTTTCGAACTTCAAGAGGAAAAGTGTGAATTGCCTGCAGAGGCCTTGGCTGAAAAGGGCCTCATCTCGCCTGGAGGGGAGAACCTCCTGGATTTTCTCGAGTGGCAGGTTGCTTTCGAGTTACAATGGGGACCTCATGGACCCGCTCTTGTGGCCTCAGGGAAGGCCAGTCTCCATGCCAGTTGCCAGGGGCCTCTTGGGATTTTCTCTCTAGTCGGTGCTGGGGCCTAAGAAGTCATGCGGATTCGAGGCCGGAATCTCAGGATTCCTCTTCAGTGCTGACATGGATCTTGGGGTACTTCTGAGTCTCCATAGGAGATTTAGTCCTCCTCTCGAGTGGAGACATACACTTCCGCTTTCCTCCCGAGCTGTAGCACTAGAGTCAGGCTTCCCATCGCGTTGATACAGGATCTGTGGCTTTCCCACGAGCATTCCCATGAGGCTTTAACACAGGGCTCTCCCACGTGCCACCGTGGTGTGAGTCGATCCTCAGCATGAAAGTCGATGCAGGTTCCTCTGGGTGGACTTAGACATTTGGGGGACTTTTGGCATGGTGGCACGACCCCTGTTCTTCCTCTCTACTTTCCTGTTGAGAGCACATCCTCTTGAGATGCGACTGGAATGCTGGGAATCCTTTCCCAAAAAAAGCAGTGAAAGCAACCCTCATCACGAGCTACGAGGTGGAAACGGGGCTCCTATTGATGTCGGTGTACCCTCGGCGTTGCTCTCGGAGTGGAGAC
>NW_017192838.1:0-10086 GCF_001704415.2 Capra hircus
ACCACCACCGCGGGGAAACAGCCGCGCACCAAAAGCTGCGGGCGGGGCCAGCCTGACTGACGGAACCCAGTGCACCGCACTCGCAGCCCCATAACAGCGCCAGTGTCAGAGGGCGGGGTGAAGGCCGCTGCTCCTACCGGCAAAAGAGGCAAAAGAAACATCAAGATCCCGGCAGGACTAACAGCTGCTGCAGCACAAACTCCAACCAGAAAATGACTCTATTTACTCTATTTTGGCTTGTCTATCCTCTCCTTATGTTCTTCTTTTCACAATGATTCCAGAAAACTTAATGTACCTAATGTAGCGACTTGTGAACCATGGATGTTTTCATCTTGTTTAACTCCTCAAAGTAATGTCTGCTCTTCTGTGGTTTTAAAGATGTCCTATAACTGTAACAACTTATTGATATGATAATTATGTTCTTGCTGTGTTACAACAACTGTTATTGTTACTACAACAGCAATCATTGACTCAACAAGTGTAAATGCCCAATATGTTAAAAAATCAAGGTTTAGGTATTTTGGAACAGCTCAGATATTAGTTTAGACTTAGGGAAACTTCATAATCAGATTCAGACCTTGGAAACTCCCGATTAGATTTTACCACCGCAGGAGAAGCCAATGACTTTTCCCACACTTTCTCTAACTTCATTTCTGAAGACTGTTCTGTCTACTGTCTATAATCTTGCTCCTCATAATCATACTTCCCTATATTGTCTAGATTCTTCGGCAGAGCATTCGGAATCTCGAGACCGAACTGCACCTGATTTTAAACATAAATAATCAATTATTTAAAATTAAAAAGGGTGAGATGCCGGGAGCCAGAGTGAGGAATCCCGCCCGTGACAAGGTCATGAGGAAGGAAGCTGACATTCGCAAGGCGTGCTCAGACTTCAGGGACCCCTCTGGAAATTCCTAAGCATGTACCCCAACAAAAATCTGCCGGCTTTTGTGCTCTGCTTTTCCACTCTTCTGACATTTTCTGGAAAAAGTCAATTCAGGGTTTCAGTCTTCTGCATTTGAAAGAGTGTTTCAATCTAAAAACCCCTCCGATGGCTTTCTAGCCTGCCTGCAGGACTCTGCGAGTGTGATTGTTTGAGGCCTCCTGACTGCAGGAGGCACAGGAAGCTTAAAATATCCTAGGAATGTAGGGGCTTCCGAAGAGTCAAAATCTTTTAGAATAGGACTGATTAAAAGTTTCATTTGTTGAGTCAATGCTTGCTGCCAAATTTTCATATCCTTTATTTTTGATATAGTTGGTATATAGAAAAACAAGTAGTAGACCTGGTATTAGCAACATTAGATCTTTGAGTTAAGTACCTTCTTTGTTATATCCACTGCACCTTTGTTCTATAGAGATGTAACTTTAATGCTTTAAGGAGATGCAAATTAAAGAAAAACACTTCAGGGGAAACAAAATCAACATTCATTAAGGAAGAGAGCTAAAAAGTGTTAACAAGCTTCTTGGCCAGAAGATAATGTAAATCACCTGAGACCTTTGTATACAAAATGATGTATAGAAAGAGTCTGGGCTGCGAACGCTACATAATTCTGTGTTACCCATTGATCTCCATGTTTTATCAAAAGTATAAAAGGCCTTCTGAACAATAAAGGATCGGATCAGTTTCTCGAACTAGTCTCTCGGCCTGGTTTTCTTGGGACTCTGGCTCCCCCCATGTCTCTCTCTCTCCTCTTCTCTCCCCTTCCCTCTCTCTGCTCTTTACTTTAACTTCAGGCTGAATCTCCATCTGGGGCGCGGAGGCTCGCCAGGTCTACTTACTTGCCCCGGCTGTTAAGACCCGCACCAAAGGGAGCTTAAGGCGAAGCACCCTTAGATATTCAAGCGGGCGCCGGTGGCCCAACGTAGATGGTGCAAATTCCTTGTCTGGAATTTTATTGGCCTTCCGCGTAAACCAAGCTATTCAGCCCTCTTCGTCCACTTAATCTTCTTATTACACTATAGTTTCTTAATCTAATCTTACATTAATAAACAAACAAGTCTTTCCACGCCAACGCCGTCCACCCTTCGAATTCCCTGGATCCACCGGGGCTGGACCCCGGCAAAGCCTCGTGGGAAAGCCTCGTGGGAAAGCTCGAGGGAAACCACAGATCCCTTGATCCACGCGAAGGGAAGCATGACACTGCTGCTACAGCTCGGAAGGAAAGGCACGTGCATGCCCCCACTCGAGAGGAGGACTGACTCTACTGGGAGACTCCAGAAGTCCCCCCAGATCCACGTCAGCACTGGAGAGGAATACTCAGGTTCCGGCACCGGCTCCACACAAGATCTTAGGCCCCGGCATCGAGGAGAGGAATCCCGAGAGGCCCCGAACAACTCGCTTGGGGACTGGCCTTTCCAGAGGCCACCAGAGCGGGTCCCTGAGGTCCCCGTCGTAAGTCGAGAGCACCTGCCCAACTCGAGAACATCCAGGAGGTTCTCCCCTCCAGGCGAGATGAGGCCCATTTCCGCTGAGGCATCTCGAGGCTAATCACACCTAACCTCTGGAGCTCCCAAAGCGACTTCACACCCTTGCTGCAACTCAAGAAGATCCCCGACATACCGTCTACACTCGAGAGGAAGCACGAGAGTCCCGCCCACATCCAGAGGAGCCCCGTTTCCGCCTCCTAGCTCGAGAGGAGGGATCCTTTCCCTGCGTGGTCGGGAAACAATTCCTGGCGTTTCCGTCGCATCTCAAGAGGAGGCGCTCTCCACAGGAAAGGCGAAAGGAACTCCAGGGTCGTTCCACATTCCCAGAGTCCCCAGGATGTCTCAGTCCATTCCAGGGAAACCTGCTTTCCCTGCACTGCTCGACTTTCAAGCGAAGATCGACTCACACCACGGTGGCACGTGGGACAGCCCTGTGGAAAGCCTCGTTGGAAAGCCTCGAGGGAAAGCCACAGATCCCTTGATCCACGCGAAGGGAAGCGTGACACTGCTGCTACAGCTCGAGAGGAAAGCGCATGTGCATGCCGCCACTCGAGACGAGGACTGACTCCACTGGGGAGACTACAGAAGAACCCCAAGATTCATGTCAGCACTGGAGAGGAATGCTAAGGTTCCGGCACCGACTCCACACAAGATCTTATGCCCGGCATAGACGGGAGAGGAATCCCGAGAGGCCCCCGAGCAACTAGCATGGGGACTGGCCTTTCTGAGGCCACCAGAGCGGGTCCCTGAGGTCCCGTAGTAAGTCGAGAGGCACTGCTGCACCTCGAGAAATCCAGGAGGTTCTCCCCTCCAGGCGAGATGAGGCCCATTTCCGCTGAGGCGTCTCGAGGCTAATCACACCTAACCTCTGGAACTTCCAAAGGGTTCTCACACCCTTGCTGCAACTCAAGAAGTTCCCCGACATACCCGTCTCCACTTGAGAGGAAGCACGAGAGTCCCGGCCACATCCAGAGGAGCCCCGTTTCCGAGTCCTAGCCTGAGATGAGGGATCCTTTCCCTGCTTGGTCGGGAAAGAATTCCCGGCGTTCCCGTCGCATCTCAAGAGGAGCGCTCTCCACAGGAAAGGCGAGAGGAACCCAGGGTCGTGACACCATTCCCAGAGACAACCAGGTGTCTCAGTCCATTACAGGGAAACCTGTTTTCCCTGCACTGCGTCGACTTTCAAGCCGAAGATCGACTCACACCACGGTGGCACGTGGGCAGCCCTGTGGGAAAGCCTCGTGGGGAAAGCCTCGAGGAAAGCCACAGATCCCTTGATCCACGCGAAGGGAAGCGTGACACTGCTGCTACAGCTCGGGAGGAAAGCGCACGTGCATGCCCCACTCGAGACGAGGACTGAGTCTCCTGGGGAGACTCCAGAAGTACCCCAAGATCCATGTCAGCACTGGAGAGGAATCCTCAGGTTCTGGCACCGACTCCACACGAGTCTTAGGCCGCAGCATCGACGGGAGAGGAATCCCAAGAGTCCCCCGAGCAACTCCCATGGGGAATGGCCTTTTCCTGAGGCCACCAGAGCGGGTCCCTGAGGTCCCCGTCCGAAAGTCGAGGAGCACCTGCCGAAACTCGAGAACATCCAGGAGGTTCTCCCCTCCAGGCGAGATGAGTGCCATTTCCCGCTGAGGCATCTCGAGGCTAATCACTCCTAACCTCTGGAGCTCCCAAAGCGACTTCACACCCTTGCTGCAACTCAAGAAGATCCCCGACATACCCGTCTCCACTCGAGAGGAAGCAGGAGAGTTCTGCCCACATCTAGAGGAGCCCCGTTTCCGCCTCCTAGCTCGAGAGGAGGGATCCTTTACCTGCGTGTTCGGGAAAGAATTCCCGGCGTTCCCGTCGCATCACAAGAGGAGACGCTCTCCACAGGAAAGGCGAGAGGAACTCCAGGGTCGTGACACCATTCCCAGAGTCCCCCAGATGTCTCAGTCCATTCCAGGGAAACCTGTTTTCCCTGCACTGTCTCGACTTTCAAGCGCGAAGGATCGACTCACACCACGGTGGCATCGTGGGACAGCCCTGTGAGAAAGCCTCGTGGGAAAGGCCTCGTGTGAAAGCCTCAGAGAAAGCCACAGATCTCTTGATCCACGCGAAGGGAAGCGTGACACTGCTGCTACAGCTCGGGAGGAAAGCGCACCTGCATGCCCCCGCTCGAGACGAGGACTGGACTCCCCTGGGGAGACTCCAGAAGTACCACCAGGATCCATGTCTGCACTGGAGAGGAATGCTCAGGTTCCGGCACCGGACTCCATACAAGATCTTAGGCCCTGGATATCGACGAGAGAGGAATCCCGAGAGGGCCCCCAATCAACTCGCATGTGGACTGGCCTTTCCTGAGGCCACCAGAGCGGGTCCCTTAGGTCCCCGTCGTAAGTCGAGAGCGCCTGCCACAACTCGAGAAATTCAGGAAGTACTCCCCTCCAGGCGAGATGAAGCCATTTCCCAGAGGCGTCTCGAGGCTAATCACACCTAACCTATGGAACTTCCAAAGGGTCCTTCACACCCTTGCTGCAACTCAAGAAGTTCCCTGACATACCCGTCTCCACTCGAGAGGAAGCATGAGATTCCCGGCCCACATCTAGAGGAGCCCCGTTTCCGCCTCCTAGCTCGAGAGGAGGGATCCTTTCCCTGTGTTCTCGGGAAAGAATTCCCCGGCTTTCCCGTCGCAATCTCAAGAGGGAGGCCCTCTCCACAGGAAAGGCGAGCGGAACTCCAGGGTGTGTCACCAATCTGATAGTCCCCCAGAGGTCTCAGTCCATTCCAGGGAAACCTGTATTCCCTGCACTGCCTCGAATTTCAAGCCGAGGATCGACTCACACCACGTTGGCACGTGGACAGCCCTGTGGAAAAGCCTCGTGGGAAAGCCTTGTGGAAAAGACTCGACGAAAAGCCACTGATTCCTTGATCCACTCGACGGGAACATGACACTGCTGCCCCATCTCGGCAGGAAAGCACACTTGGCATGCCCCAAACGAGACGAGGACTGACTCCCCAAGGGAGACTCCAAAAAGTACCCCAAAATCCATGTCAGCACTGGAGAGGAATGCTCAGGTTCTCGGCACCGACTCTACACAAGGTCTTAGGCCGCCGGCACCCGACCGGGGAGAGGAGGCCCTAGAGGCCCCCGAATTACTCGCATGGGGACTGGCCTTTCCTGAGGCCACCAGAGCGGGTCCCTGAGGTCCCCATTGTAAGTCGAGAGCACCTGCCGCACCTCGAGAAAATCCAGGAGGTTCTCCCTCCAGGCGAGATTAGGCCCATTTCCCTGAGGCATCTCGAGGCTAATCACACCTAACCTTTTGACTTTCCAAAGGGTCCTTCACACCCTTCCTGCAACTCAAGAAGTTCCCCAACATACCCGTCTCCACTGGAGAGGAAGCACGAGAGTCCCGCCCTCATCCAGAGGTAGCCCCGTTTCCGCCTCATAGCTCGAGAGCAGGGATATTTCCCGGCTGGTCGGGAAAGAATTCCCGCGCGTTCCCGTCGCATCTCCAAGAGGAGGCGCTCTCCACAGGAAAGGCGAGAGGAACTCCAGGGTCGTGCCACCATTCCCAGAGTCCCCCAGATGTCTCAGTCCATTCCAGGGAAAACCTGTTTTCCCTGCACTGCCTCGACTTTCAAGCCGAGGATCGACTCACACCACGGTGCACGTGGGACAGCCCTGTGGGGAATGCCTCGAGGGAAAGCCCTCGTGGGAAAGCCTCCGAGGGAAAGTTGCCAGATCCCTTGATCCACGCGAAGGGAAGCATGACACTGGCTGCTACATCTCGGGAGGAAAGCGCACGTGCATGCCCCCATTCGAGACGAGGACTGACTCCTCTGGGGCGACTCCAGACGTACCCCCAAGATCCATGTCAGCACTGGAGAGGAATCCTCAGGTTCCGGCACCTACTCCACACAAGTCTTAGGCCCCGGCATCGACGGGAGAGGAATCCCGAGAGGCACCCGAGCAACTCGCTTGGGGACTGGCCTTTCCTGAGGCCACCAGAGCGGGTCCGTGAGGTCCCCGTCGTAAGTCGAGAGGCACCTGCCGCAACTCGAGAACATCCAGGAGGTTCTCCCCTCCAGGCGAGATGAGGCCCATTTCCACTAGAGGCATCTTCGAGGCTAATCACACCTGACGTCTGGAACTTCAAAGGGTCTTCACACCCTTGCTGCAACTCAAGAAGTTCCCCGACATACCCGTCTCCACTCGAGAGGAAGCACGAGAGTCCCCGCCCACATCCAGAGGGAGCCCCGTTTCCGCCTCCTTAGCTCGAGAGGAGGGATCCTTTCCCTGCGTGGTCGTAGGAAAGAATTCCTGGCGTTTCCGTCGCATCTCAAGAGGAGGCAGCTCTCCACAGGAAAGGCGAGAGGAACTCAGGGTCGTGCCACCATTCCCAGAGTCCCCCAGATGTCTCAGTCCATTCCAGGGAAACCTGTTTTCCCTGCACTGCCTCGACTTTCAAGCGAGGATCGACTCACACACGTGGCACGTGGCAGCCTTGTGGGAAAGCCTCGTGGGAAAGCCTCGTTGGGAAAGCCTCGAGGGAAAGCCACAGATCCCTTGATCCACTGCGAAGGGAAGCGTGACACTGCTGCTACAGCTCGGAGGGAAAGCGCACTGTGCATGCCCCACTCGAGACGAGGACTGACTCCACTAGGGGAGACTCAGAAGTACCCCAAGATCCATGTCAGCACTGGAGAGGAATGCCTCAGGTTCCGGCACCGACTCCACACAAGGTCTTAGGCCCCCGGCATCGACGGGAGAGGAATCCCGAGAGGCCCCCGAGCAACTCGCTATGGGGACTGGCCTTTCCTGAGGCCACCAGAGCGGGTCCGTGAGGTCCCCGTCGTAAGTCGAGAGCACCTGCCTGCAACTCGAGAAAATCCAGGAGGTTCTCCCCTCCAGGCGAGATGAGGCCCATTTCCGCAGAGGCAGTCTCGAGGCTAATCACACCTGAACTCTGGAACTTACCAAAGGGTCTTTCACACCCTTGCTGCAACTCAAGAAGTTCCCCCGACATACCCGTGTCCACTCTGAGAGGAAGCACGAGAGTCCCGCCCTCATCCAGAGGAGCCCCGTTTCCGCCTCTAGCTCGTAGAGGATGGGATCCTTCCCCTGCGTGGTCAGGGAAAGAATTCCCGGCGATTTCCCGTCGCATCTCAAGAGGAGGCAGCTCTCCACAGGAAAGGCGAGAGGAACTCCAGGGTCGTGCCACCATTCCCAGAGTCCCCCAGATGTCTCAGGTCCATTCCAGGGAAACCTGTTTTCCCTGCACTGCCTCGACTTTCAAGCCGAGGATCGACTCACAACACGGTGGCACGTGGGCAGCCCTTGTGGGAAAGCCTCGTGGGAAAGCCATCGTGGGAAAGCCTCTGAGGGAAAGCCACAGATCCCTTGATCCACGCGAAGGGAAGCGTGACACTGCCTGCTACAGCTGGGGAGGAAAGCGCACGTGCATGCCCCCACTCGAGACGAGGACTGACTCCACAGGGGAGACTCAGGAAGTACCCCAAGATCCATGTCAACACTGGAGAGGAATCCTCAGGTTCCGGCACCGACTCCACACAAGGTCTTAGGCCGAGGCATCGATGGGAGAGGAATACCGAGAGGCCCCCGCGCAACTCGCATGGGGACTGGCCTTTCCTGAGGCCACCAGATCATGTCCCTGAGGTTCCCGTCGTAAGTCCAGAGCACCTGCCGCAACTCGAGAAAATCCAGGAGATTCTCCCCTCCAGGCGAGATGAGGCCCATTTCCGCTGAGGCTTCTCGAGGCTAATCACACCTAACCTCTGGAACTTTCAAAGGGTCCTTCACACCCTTGCTGCAACTCAAGAAGTTCCCCGACATACCCGTCTCGACTCGAGAGGAAGCACGAGAGTCCCGCTCACATCCAGAGGAGCCCCGTTTCCGCCTCCTAGCTCGAGAGGAGGGTTCCTTTCCCTCCGTGTTCAGGAAAGAATTCCTGGCCTTCCCATCGCAGCTCAAGAGGGGGCGCTCTCTACAGGAAAGGCGAGAGGAACTCCAGGGTCGTGCCACCGATTCCCAGAGTCCCCCAGATGTCTCAGTCCACTCCAGGGAAACGTGTTTTCCTTGCACTGCCTCGACTTTCAAGCCGAGGAATGACTCACACCACGGTGGGCACGTTGGACAGCCATTTGGGAAAGCCTCGTGGGAAAGCCTCGTGGGAAAGACTCGGGGGAAAGCCACAGATTCCTTCATCCACGCGAAGGGAAGCGTGACACTACAGCTACAGCTCGGGAGGAAAACGCACGTGCATGCCCCAACTCAAGACGAGGACTGACTCCCTTAGGGAGACTCCAAAAGTACCCCAGGAACCATGTCAGCACTGGAGTGGAATCCTCCGGTTCCTGCACTGACTCTACACAAGGTCTTAGGCCCCAGCATCGACGGGAGAGGAATCCCGAGAGGCCCCATGCAACTAGCATGGGACTGGCCTTTCCTGAGGCCACCAGAGCGGGTCCCAGAGGTCCCCGTCGTAAGTCGAGAGCACCTGCCGCAACTAGAGAAAATCCAGGAGGTTCTCCCTTCCAGGCGAGATGAGGCCCATTTCCGGTGAGGCGTCTCGAGGCTAATCACACCCGAACATCTGGAATTTCCAAAAGGTCCTTCACACCCTTGCTGCAACTCAAGAAGTTCCCCGACATACCCGTCTCCACTCGAAAGGAAGCACGAGAGTCCGACCCACATCCAGAGGAGCCCCGTTCCGCCTCCTAGCTCGAGAGGAGGGATCCTTTCCCTTCGTGTTCGGGAAAGAATTCCCGACGTTTCCGTCGCATCTCAACAAGAGGCGCTCTCCACAGGATAGGCGAGAGGAAACTCCAGGGTCGTGCCACCCATTCCCAGAGTCCCCTCAGATGTCTCAGTCCAATTCAGTGAAACCTTTTTCCCTGCACTGCCTCGACTTTCAAGCCGAGGATCGACTCTCACCCACAGTGGCACGTGGGACAGCCTTGTGGGAAAGACTCGAGGGAAAAGCCTCGTGGGAAAGCCTCTAGGGAAAAGCCACAGATCCCTTGATCACGCGAAGGGAAGCCTGACACTGCTGCTATAGCTGGGAGGAAAGCGCACGTGCATGCCCCCACTCGAGACGGACTGACTCCCCAGGGGAGACTCAGGACGTACCCCAAGATCCATGTCAGGACTGGAGAGGAATCCTCAGGTTCCGGCACCGACTCCACACAAGGTCTTAGGACCGGCATCGACAGGAGAGGAATCCCGAGAGGCCCCGAGCAACTCGCATGGGGAATGGCCTTTCCTGAGGCCACCAGAGCATGTCCCTGAGGTCCCCGTCGTAAGTGGAGAGAAACTGCTGCAACTCGAGAAAATCCAGAAGGTTCTCCCCTCCAGGAGGATGAGGCCCATTTCCAATGAGGCCTCTCGAGGCTAATCACACCTAACCTCTGGAACTTCCAAAGGGTACACATCACCCACTTGTTGCAACTCAAGAAGTTCCCCGACATAAAACCGTCTCCATGAGAGAAAGCTCGAGCCTCCCGCGACATCCAGAGGAGCCCGTTTCCGCCTCCTAGCTCGAGAGGAGGGATCCTTTCCCTGCGTGTTCGGGAAGAATTCCCGGCATTCCCATCGCAAGTCAAAGAGGCGCTCTCCACAGGAAAGGCGAGAGGAACTCCAGGGTC
>NW_017192839.1:0-10086 GCF_001704415.2 Capra hircus
TAAAGAATATACTGAACTTTATTAAGAATAGCTTCAGGAGTTAAATATCAATGTTCATCCAAAGTATATTGCCTAATATTGACCAACATGAGTCATTTGGTTAGTACAGCCTGTCTTGATCTTTTTTCTGAAGTACTTCTTCCGTGGATTCGTAGGACATAGTTCAACTCATTAATTGAGTCATGTTATTTTGGGTAAAGTCATTTCCGTGGCCCCACACACTATCTGAAGCTTTCTGAACAGTTTCCTCATGTGGAAAACTAATTATAGAATCAAAATCAGTTTTAGAAGCCACTTTGCTTATGTTACATAATCTCCAAGTTTCCTCTTTAGTGGAACAGAGAAGAGGGAACTGTCCATTCCTACGTGACACTTGACAAGTATATTTTGTGGGAATCATTGTGAATCATGAGATCAGCTATGAAAAAGTGCATAAAGTCAACATCTCCATATAACACGGTATCCCCATACAACACACAATATCCCTTTACAACATGATGTCCCTTTACAACACAACATCTCTGTACAACACAATATCCATCCATGGGATCTGCTATGGGACCCTGGCCAAGTCACTTCCCTCCAGATCTCAGTTCTCTTAACTGTAAGGCAGGAGACTGGACTGGATGACTCTGGGTCTCTGTCCATTTCTGCCATCCCAGAGCCGGGATTCTTTGAGCCACTGGTGCCACATTAAGTTGAAACTCTGCTGAAGCTCTTGCTGATTTATCAGGAGATAGCTCCATCAGGAGCTTTCTCTTCCTCCCCTACTCTCTCCCTCCTCTTTGCCCTTCTTTTACCAGCTTTTCCTGGTAAAAGCAGGAGTTTGGGGCTCAGGATTAGCAGGGATAAAGTTGGGGGAGGGTAGGTGGAATCTAGAAAAATGGTATAGATGATCTTATTTGCAAAACAGAAAGAGAGATACAGATGTAGAGAACAAGCATATGGACACCAAGAGGGGAAAGGAGGGTGACAAATGCATTGGGAGATTGAGACTAACACATATACACTACTGATGCTATGGATAAAATAGATAAACTAATAAGGTCCTCCTGTATGGCACAGGGAACCCTCCTCAGTGTTCTGTGGTGACTTGGATGGGAAGGAAATCCAAAAGAGAAGGGATATATGTATACACAGGACCAATTCACTTTGTTGTGCAGTAGAAACCAAAACAACACTGTAAAGTCACTTTACTCCAAAAAAAATAATTTTTAAAAAATGGTCGGGCGAAGGAGAAAAGATATTCTCAGAGGGAGCGAAGTTACGTATGTGGAGCTGATCTTAGGGAATGTTTTCACATAAAAAATCAGCTTCCAGCTCTAGAACGGAGGGAGCTCAGCTTGGAGCTCTGTGATGACCTAAAGGGATGGGGATGGTGGGGGGAGGCGAAGGAGGGCTCAAGCAGGAGGCGATATATGTATAATTATGGCTGATGTGCAATGTTGTAGGACAGAAACCAACACAACATTGTAAAGCAATTTTCCTCCAACTAAAAAGTAAATCAAAACAATAAAATAAATGATGCAAAAAAAAAAAAAAAAAAGGCTTCTAAAGTGGAATCCAAAGCAGAAAATGGGATCTTGGACCACAGACCTGCACATGTCAGGTTCCACAGGGAAGTCTAGCAACGCTCCCTAGTGTTGCTCTCAGGTTCTAATAGTGCAGGGAAAACGAGACGCGGTGGCGCAGCTGCACCGGAAGCTGCACGTCCCCATGTCCTGAAGGCATGCCCTCGGCATTCCCGAGCAGGCCGTTTCTTGGTATCCTCATGAGTGAATCGGAAAGCTGACAGGCACAGCGTGGGGACTTGGTTCTCTGTCACCTGAGTGGCAGGCATGCTGCCTGGCATGTGACAGATAGACACCCCTTGTCACCGATACCTAGCAGAATCACGCCCCTGCCCCACTCCCATCAGAGAATGCTTTCCTGGGTATGTGACTACAACAAAGATGTTAACATTATCTGCTTTCCTGGTGTTGCTGTTTCATTAAATATTTTTAAAGTCACTTTTAAAAAAAAAAGATTATTTTTTAATGTGAACCATTTTTTAGTCTTTATTTGTTACAATACTGCTTCTATTTTGTGTTTGGTTTTTTGGCCACAAGGCATGTGGAATCTTAGCTCCCTGACCAGGGATCGAACCTGTACCCCCTGCATTGGAAGGTGAAGTCTTAACTACTGGACCTCTAGGGAAGTCCCCAAAGTCACTCTTATATACAATAGGCCCTGGCATCGAATTACAGCTGGAACAAATGGTTCAGTACTGACTAGACTTAAGTTCAAATGACTGTACCATTGAGATCCAATTGGTCTATTAAATAACCTCACAGAACAGGCCAATGGATTCAGGTACCTAAAGAAAAATCTTGTCCTTTCCTCACCTTTTGAGTTTCCTGAGGCAACAAGTAGCTCAAAATCCATGACCCGGAAGAACACTAGGGCTTTCTAAAGCCACAGCCAGCAATTGATAATGCCTGCCCTGAAAAACACCTAGGCCAGGGCATGGAATGTTGAGGGTTTCATTGAGCAATTGTTCGTGGTTGTAACAGGTCCACCCAAGCTTCCTGTGGAAAATTCTGGGCAATAAGTGGTAGGTGTCTCTGTGGTTTGTGTGCACATAGTGAGCTTCCCATCCAGGAGCAGCCAAGGGGAAGATGCCTTCCTTCTCCTGGCAGGAGGTGAGTCTTCCGTTTTTTTCAGTTGCTATTTTGGTTTCCAAATTGTGTGACTCTTTGCTCTGTGAGCGCCTGAAACACCAGCACTCCTGACCCTTGTCAGAGAGAATCTTAAGCCTTAAAGAACCACCCAAATTCCAGCAGAGAGAAGTGTCACGCAGAGAAGATCCCTTAAAAAATATGCCCTCTGCACGTCCGTCTCTGCTGCCCCCACTTCAGCCTCCAACCAAAAAAACAAAACAACACAACCAACCTGAGGGATTAGCAAAGACACTGAGAGAAAAACAGCATTATGAGAAAGTTTGGGGGAGAGAAATGTTGATAGAAGTATTTTGCTATAGAATTTGTTTCCACCAACATAATGAATTTTGTACTTGGAACAAGGAAGCTAGAAAAAAGTAGGTGATTGAAAGACAAGAAAGTAGAGGTATAAGGAAATGGTATTTTGAAGTAACTGGACACTTTGGGACATCACATTCTTCAGTTAATAGGAAACTAGAATCTCATAAAGATGAACAGAGATGCCAAAACTACAGTTCAAAAGGAAAACCAACAAAGGAAAAGTGAGACACTTATTCCTCAACTGCTCTGAAATTTCAATAGGCTTTAAAACATTTCTTTGAAGCAGTTTAATGCCCTTACACCTACTTGTGTAATGAAATATTTAACTAATGTTTTTTGAGTATCTCTGGCATGTCAGACATTTTTCCCAACTCGATCATGATGTGTATAAGGACGTGAATATGCACATATTCCAAGATCCCACATCTTCCCACCAAGGACGACTCTGTTTGCTCTGCTCATGAGTAGGTCAGAGTCACATTGTTCATTTAGAAATAAATCAACAGGATACTTCATTTCAAAGGGTGGAGTGCTATGACTTTACAATGGTCCCCCATTGTGAGGCTCAGATGGGGATCAGGACTTTTCACTGTTTGCCAAGGTAGCCTAGAAGCCTGGTTTAAAAGTTATTGTCCCCTCAGAGAACTAAGTGGTCTGTGAACAATTGTTTTCATCAAAGTTAACGACAGTAGAATCGTGGGGGTCCAAGGGATCTCCTTATATCAAGGAAATAACTATTTAAATAAAACCAAACAGAAAGCTCAAACAAAAAATTCAATCAACAACGTGAAAAGGCACTGCACTGAATGGAGAAATTATTTGTAAATCATATATCTGCTAAGGGGTTAGTATAAAAAATGTATATTTAAAAAACCCACACACAACTCAACAGGAGAAAAACAAACCAGTTTTACAAATGGGCTGCTGCTGCTGCTGCTGCTAAGTCGCTTCAGTCGTGTCTGACTCTGTGCGACCCCATAGATGGCAGCCCACCAGGCTCCTCCATCCATGGGATTTTCCAGGCAAGAGTACTGGAGTGGGTTGCCATTTCCTTCTCCAATGCATGAAAGTGAAAGTGAAGTCGCTCAGTCATGTCCGACTCTCAGCGACCCCATGGACTGCAACCCACCAGTCTCCTCCGTCATGGGATTTTCCAGGCAAGAGTACAGGAGTGGGTTGCCATTGCAGAGGATCTGAATATTTTTCCCCAAGACAGATGATCAACACACAAAGATGCTCAACATCATGGTCATCAGGGAAACGCAAATCAAAACCACAGTGAGATATCACCTCACACACAAAATGACTATTATCAAAAGGACACGAAATTGTAAGAATTGTGGAGAGGATGGAGAAAAGGGAACCCTTGTGCACTGTTGATGGGAATGTAAACTGTGCAGCCACTACAGAGAACAGAAAGAATTTTTCTCAAAAAATTAAAAATAGAACTATCATATGGTCCAGCAATTCCACTTCTAAATATTTATCTGAAGGAAATGAAAACACGGAAAGACATGCATTCACATGTTAACTGCAGCATTGTTTATAATGGTCAAGGCATGGAAGCAATCTGAGCATCCACTGATGGATGAAAAAAGAAGACGGATGGGTCTATATACTCACTGGAATACTACTCAGCTATAAAAAAGAACACAATCTTGTCATCTGATTCCATACAGATGGACCTGGGGGCCATTATGCTAAGTGAAATAAGTCAGAGAAAGACAAATATGGTATGGTCTCACATGTGGAATCCCCCAAAAAATCAAAACAAAAACAAACTAAAGGCAGACTGTGGAAATGGACTTCAGCCAAACGCTTCATTATCAAGAAAAACTAGTAAGTCAAGTAGAGTAGGCTAATAGCATTAAAAAGCTGATTTGTATATATGATCTTATGTGACCACTGACACTTTGTATTGTCCTTGTTTGAATAGTTTTTCTCTCGTTGTTTGTCTGTTCTGTGTCATCAGGTAGACAGAAACAGAAGAGACCTTTATGGCCCGTAAATGAACACCTCTTCATTCCTCACATGATGACCTCTGGAGGAAGCCCATGCGTAGACGGTCCTAAGATGCTGCCCTCTTTCCCACCTGTACTTCACTGGCAAGATGGCATGCTTTCTTTGATCTCAGTGGGAAAAGTGAATAAAATTCCAAGTAAATAAAAAGGCTTTATTTTGCAACCAAATCAAAGCCCAAATGACTGAGACTCTTTCTTCAAAACTCTTCAAAACTACCATGATGGACAAGGAAAGAAGGAATGCTGACCTCGGCTCATCATGAACCAGACAGCCTTGCCTGTCACTGTTAAGACTGGGAGACGGCTCTTCTATAAAAAGTGGCCCAAAAGTATCTTTAGAATACCACTTTTTATTTATCTAAGTAATAATAGTGCTCTGATGGGTTAAATGCAACTTCTAGACAAGCTCTTTAGCCCCTCTTTGTTCAAGACACCCCTTACCTACTATACTGAAATCAAAGGGTTGTTCTCTGTAAGAAAGGGGCCTTTTTCAAACAGGAATCATGAAATAGCTATGTTTTTCCATTTTTGATTGAGAACGTGAATCCCCCCAGCTCTACTAGTAACTAGCTCTGTTGTGGCCAAGAGCAAGTCACCTTAAGCCTCAGATTCTTCATCAGCTCACAGAGGAGGCTGGAGTTAGATTCTGACAGCCCCTTCCGGCCTAAAAAGCCAGTGATTTTTATATCCACAGTAATTAATAGCAATGTACAAGTTAGAAACCACATTTTAAACCATAAACTACTGGAAAAACAAATAACCCATTTTAAAAATAGATGAAGGATCTGAACAGACACGTCACATGCCAGTCAGCAGATGAAAAGATGCTGGAATCCATGAGGAAAATGCAAATCAAAACCACAGTGAAGTACCAGTTTCACACCCACTTGGATGCTTCAATCAGAAAAAAAAAAAAAAAACAGTAAGAAGTGTTGATCAAGATATGGAGGAATAAGAGCCCTTGTATATTGCTGGTAGGATTATAAAGAGATACAATCGTGTTGGAAAACACACAGCAGTTCCTTAAAAGGTTAAACATAAGTTAAACCTATGACCCAGCAATTCCACTCTTAGGTATCTACCAAGAACTAAAAACTTATGTCCACATAAAAAACTTGTGAACAGATATCCATAGCAGCATTACTTCTAATATCCAAAAAAAGTGGAAACAACCCCAATGGTGGATAGATAAACTAAATGCAGTCAATCCATACAACGAAACCTTATTTGGCAATAAAAAGAAACAAAGTACGGAGACATGCTACAACATACATGACCCTAGAAAATGCGGTGCTGGTTCACACAGAGCAAAGGCCTGGTGGGGACGCAGTGAGAAAGGTGGCCATCTACAAGGCATGCAGAGAGGTCTCAGGAGAAACCAAAACTGATGACACCTTGAGTTTAGACTTCCAGCTTCCAGAACCATGACGAAATCAATTATCTTGTTTAAAAACCAAAACCACTATACTAAGTAAAAGAAGCCGGTTATGAATGGCACACATATTGTTTGACTCCACGTACATCACACGTCCAGAACAGGCAAATCCATAAAGACAGAAGGCGGGTGTCGGGCTTGGGAGAAGGGACAGGAGTGACTAATATGGGAGCTTCTTTCTGGGGTGAAAACATTCTAATATTAGATAGTGATAATGGTCGTTAAACTCTGTGAGTATACTAAAAAAATCACTGACTTACAATCTACAATGGTTTGTTTTATGGTATGTGAATTTTATCTCACTAAAGCCACTGGTCATAGCAAACACCCTCTTCCAACAACACTAGAAAAGACTCTACACATGGACATCACCAGATAGGCAACACTGAAATCAGATTGATTATAATCTTTTGCAGCCAAAGATGGAGAAGCTCTATAGAGTCAGCAAAAACAATACTAGGAACTGACTGTGGCTCAGATCATGAACTCCTTATTGCCAAATTCAGACTTAAACTGAAGAAAGTATGGAAAACCACTAGACCATTCAGGTATGACCTAAATTAAAATCCCTTATGATTATACAGTGGAAGTGAGAAATAGATTTAAGGGACTGGATCTGACAGAGTGTCCTGATGCACTATGGACAGAGGTTTGTGACACTGTACAGTAGATAGGGATCAAGATCATCCCCATGGGAAAAGAAATGCAAAAAACAAAAATGGCTGTCTGGGGGAGGTCCTTACAAATAGCTGAGAAAAGAAGAGAAGTGAAAAGCAAAGGAGAAAAGAAAAGATATAAGCATCTGAACGCAGAATTTCAAAGAATAGGCAAGGAGAGATAAGAAAGCCTTCCTCAGGATCAATGCAGAGAAATAGAGGAAAACAACAGAATGGGAAAGACTCGAGATCTCTTCAAGAGAACCAAGGGAATATTTAATGCAAAGATGGGCTCAATAAAGGACAGAAATGGTATGGACCTAACAGAAGCAGAAGATATTAAAAGAGGAGGCAAAGAATACACAGAAGAAGTGTACAGAAAAGATCTTCATGACCCAATTATGATGGTGTGATCACTCACCTAGAGCAGACATCCTGGAATGTGAAGTCAAGTGGCCTTAGAAAGCATCAAGTGTGCCTTCCAAAGCTAGTGGAATTGACGGAATTCCAGTTGAGCCTATTTCAAATCCTGAAAGATGATGCTGTCAAAGTACTGCACTCAGTATGCCCAGCAAATTTGGTAAACTCAGCAGTGGCCACAGGAGGGGAAAAGGTCAGTTTCATTCCAATCCCAAAGAAAGCAATGCCAAAGAATGTTCAAACTACCGCACAATTGTACTCATCTCACACGCTAGTAAAGTAATGCTCAAAATTCTCCAAGCCAGGCTTCAGCAGTATATGAACCATGAACTTCCAGATGTTTAAGCTGGTTTTAGAAAAGACAGAGGAACCAGAGATCACATTGCCAACATCCGCTGGATCATGGAAAAAGCAAGAAGAGTTCCAGAAAAACATCTATTTCTGCTTTAATTGACTATGCCAAAGCCTTTGACTGTGTGGATCACAATAAACTCTGGAAAATTCTGAAAGACATGGGAATACCAGACCACCTGACCTGACTCTTCAGAAACCTATATGCAGGTCAGGGACCAGTTAGAACTGGACATGGAACAATGGACTGGTTCCAAATAGGTAAAGCAGTACGTCAAGGCTGTATATTGTCACCCTGCTTATTTAACTTATATGCAGAGTACATCATGAGAAACGCTGGGCTGGAAGAAGCACAAGCTAGAATCAAGATTGCCAGGAGAAATATCAATAACTTCAGACATGCAGATGACACCACCCTTATGGCAGAAAGCAAGAGGAACTAAAAAGCCTCTTGAGAAAGTTTTAAGTGGCGGGTGAAAAGGTTGGCTTAAAGCTCAACATTCAGAAAGTGAAGATCATGGCATCTGGTCCCATCACTTCATGGGAATAGGTGGGGAAACAGTAGAAACAGTGTCAGACTTTATTTTTGGGGGCTCCAAGATAAGCGTCTTTGTAATTTGCATGGCCTGCAGTTACCAACTGCGCTTATTTGGAGCCCCCAAAAATAAAGTCTGACCACTGTTTCTACTGTTTCCCCACCTATTTCCCATGAAGTGATGGGACCAGATGCCATGATCTTCACTTTCTGAATGTTGAGCTTTAAGCCAACCTTTTCACCCGCCACTTAAAACTTTCTTCAAGAGGCTTTTTAGTTCCTCTTTGCTTTCTGCCATAAGGGTGGTGTCATCTGCATGTCTGAAGTTATTGATATTTCTCCTGGCAGATCTTGATTCTAGCTTGTGCTTCTTCCAGCCCAGCGTTTCTCATGATGTACTCTGCATATAAGTTAAATAAGCAGGGTGACAATATACAGCCTTGACGTTACTGCTTTACCTATTTGGAACCAGTCATTGTTCCATGTCCAGTTCTAACTGTTGCCCTGACCCTGCATATAGGTTTCTGAAGAGTCAGGTCAGGTGGTCTGGTATTCCCATGTCTTTCAGAATTTTCCAGAGTTTATTGTGATCCACACAGTCAAAGGCTTTGGCATAGTCAATAAAGCAGAAATAGATGTTTTTCTGGAACTCTCTTGCTTTTTCCATGATCCAGCGGATGTTGGCAATGTTGATCTCTGGTTCCTCTGTCTTTTCTAAAACCAGCTTAAACATCTGGAAGTTCATGGTTCATATACTGCTGAAGCCTGGCTTGGAGAATTTTGAGCATTACTTACTAGCGTGTGAGATGAGTACAATTGTGCGGTAGTTTGAACATTCTTTGGCATTGCCTTTCTTTGGGATTGGAATGAAAACTGACCTTTTCCGCTCCTGTGGCCACTGCTGAGTTTACCAAATTTGCTGGCATACTGAGTGCAGTACTTTGACAGCATCATCTTTCAGGATTTGAAATAGCTCAACTGGAATTCCGTCAATTCCACTAGCTTTGGAAGGCACACTTGATGCTTTCTAAGGCCCACTTGACTTCACATTCCAGGATGTCTGGCTCTAGGTGAGTGATCACACCATCATAATTGGGTCATGAAGATCTTTTCTGTACACTTCTTCTGTGTATTCTTGCCTCCTCTTTTAATATCTTCTGCTTCTGTTAGGTCCCATACCATTTCTGTCCTTTATTGAGCCCATCTTTGCATTAAATATTCCCTTGGTTTCTTGAAGAGATCTCGAGTCTTTCCCATTCTGTTGTTTTCCTCTATTTCTCTGCATTGATCACTGAGGAAGGCTTTCTTATCTCTCCTTGCTATTCTTTGAAATTCTGCGTTCAGATGGCTTATATCTTTTCTTTTCTCCTTTGCTTTTCACTTCTCTTCTTTTCTCAGCTATTTGTAAGACCTCCCCAGACAGCCATTTTGTTTTTTTGCATTTCTTTTCCATGGGGATGATCTTGATCCCTATCTACTGTACAGTGTCACAAACCTCTGTCCATAGTGCATCAGACACTCTGTCAGATCCAGTCCCTTAAATCTATTTCTCACTTCACTGTATAATCATAAAGGATTTGATTTAGGTCATACCTGAATGGTCTAGTGGTTTTCCCTACTTTCTCAATTTAAGTCTGAATTTGGGTAA
>NW_017192840.1:0-10085 GCF_001704415.2 Capra hircus
AGGAAAGGCAGCCCAAGAGTGTGTTTTCAGGCCTGTATCTTGCAGCATGTTTGGCTTGTGTAGACAGAAGACCTGCAGGCCTGTTCCAACAGACTCAATGCCAGAATCAGGGTCTTGTGTCTCCCTGCAGTTTCCTGGCCTTGCAAACACATTCCTAGGTGAGAGCAGTCCTGCCCATGGGGAAGCAGGCTGCGGGAGTGTGTCTGAGGGGGCCAGGTGTCATGCTGGGGTCACCTGGTCGAGGGCACCTTGCACCTCCAATGGACCCCAGGCAAGGAGTTGCAGGCCACCACCTTGCTTCTGAAATCCCAAATGGGGAGCAAAGCTCGCTCTGTCAGAGGGAAGAAAACAGCAACAGGATGGATTTTCAAGCAGTTGCTAGGCTGTACTGCGTTAGGGCTCCAAGGAAGGAAAATGCGAATTTTAGCCCCTACGACTGGTATCCAGGTGGGCTCCCAGGATGATTTCCCCGCAGGATCCAAGAACGTTCCAGACAGACCTGGGCTCACTAGCTCCCTCCTGCAGAGGAAACATGAGAGAACAGCTGTTTGGAGGTTGCTTTGACTTCCCCTGGGAGGGTAGGATCCCTCCCTGGGTGCAGGGCCTCAGGGGCCATTGCCGCTGAGAAATGCCCTCTAAGCCAGACCTTTGCAGCCTTGTATGACTCAGCACGGAGGAGACTGGAAAAGCTCTCTTCCTTGGAGGAAGGAAAGGCAGCCCCAGAGAGTGTGTTTTCACACCTGTATCTTGCAGCAAGTGTTTGGCGTCTCAGACGTCAGACCTCCAGGCCTGCTCCAACGGCCTCAGTTCCAGAGTCAGGGCCGTGTGTCTCCCTGCATTTTCTGAGCCTTGGGAACACATTCCTAGGTCAGAACAGTCCTGCCCATGGGGAAGGAGGCTGCGGGAGTGTGTCTGAGGGGGTCGAGTGCCATGCTGGGGTCCAATAGACCCGGTACCTCCAATAGACCCCAGGACAACAGCGGTGGGGCTCCCCCTGGCTTCCGAAATGCCAAAGCGAGAAGCAAAGCTAGCTGCTATCAGAAGGAAGAAAAGAGCAATCGGATGGATGTTCAGGCTGTTGCTGGGCCGCACCACTTCAGGGTCCCCCCCGAGAGGAACAGGCGCCCTGTGGCCCCTAGGTCCGATATGCAGGTTAACACACAGGGTGTGTCCCCATAGGAGCCAAGAATTTTCCTGACAGACCTAGGCTCACTAGAGCTCTCCTACAGGGCAAAAGGGGTAGAACAGACTGTGGATGTGACTCTGCCTTTCCCAGCGAGCATGGGGCCCTCCCTATGGCCCCGGGCTCCAGGGAAAATTGTCCCTGAAAAATGACCTCCAAGAAGCGCTTTTCCAGCAGGCTGTGATGCAGAGTTCACAGGATGCGGGGAAAGTGATCGTCCTACAGGGAAGAAGAGGCAGCCACCCAGTGTGTGTTTGCAAGCCTGTATTTGGAAGAAACTGGTTAGCTTCTTCAAGGGGAGACCTCCAGGTCTGCTCAGAGGACCGAAATTCCAGAGGCAGCACCATGCATCTCCCCTGTCCTTTCTGAGCCTTGGAAAGACATTCCTAGCTTATAGCGGTATTGCTCATGAAGAAGCAGGATGCAGGAATGTGTCAGACATGACTGGGTGCCTTCCTGGGTTCAGCTCCGTGAGGGGCCTTTCCACTCAAATGTAGGTCCCATGCCTCCTTGGGGAGGAAGTGGGGCCCCGCTTGCCTCCAAATTGCCAAAGGCTGGAACAAAGCTAGTTCTATCAGAGGTAAGAAAAGAGCAATTGGATGGATGTGGAAGCTGTTGCTGGGCCGCACTGCTTCAGGCCCCCCACCCCTCTGCCCCCGAGAGAAACAGGCGCCCTGTGGCCCCTAGGTCCTGGATGCAGTTTCACACATAGAATGTGTCCCCATAGGAGCCAAGAATTTTCCTGACAGACCTAGGCTCACTAGAGCTCTCCTACAGAGCAAAGGGGATGGGACAGATGTGTGGCTGTGGCTCTGCCTTTCCCTGGGAGTGTGGAGCCGCTCCCTATGGCCCCGGGCTCCAGGGGAAATTGCCCCTGAATAATGACCTCCAAGAAGCGCTTTTCCAACTGGCTGAGACGTGGAGTTCTCAGGATACAGGGAAAGCGAGTGTCCTTCGGGGAAGCAAAGGCAGTCACCTGTTATCATAACTTACTAGAATAGTAGGTACCTTCTCCGGTTGGGCAGAGGCCTTCCCTACCTGATCTGAAAAAGAAAACGAAGTAGCTCGCTGATTTGAGAAATAATTCCCAGACTTGGGTTTCCAACCAGTATAGAATCCGACAATGGCCCTGTCTTTGCAGCCGCGTTAATTAACAGGTATGTGAAGCTCTAAATATCAGTGGAAATTACATACAGCATATAGGCCCCAGTGTTCTGGAATGGTGGAAAGAAACAACCAAACTCTTGAAGAGACACTTTCAAAATGGATCATAGAGACTGACTGTACATGGATGGGCTTGCTTCCGGCAGACTTACTCATATTACGGGTAACTGCACGTTCCCATAGTTGTTGTCCTTATGAAATTTTCTATGGGAGACCCCCTCCCACAGTGAGGCAGGTGTTAGCAGATTTGCCACAAGTAAGGGGGTGGGATTTCACAGCAGATGGAACAATTAGGTAAGGTAATAAATCAGGTAACTAAGTTTGTATAAAAAAGAATATCATTCCCCCTTGAGGAACAGATTCATGAATTTGTGCTCAGTGATCAGGTGTGGCTCAATGACTGGAAACACAATTCCTTGGCCTGACATCGGAAAGGTCCTTATACTGTTGTTTTAGCCACAATTCTGAAAGAGGTGGGAATACCAGACCACCTAACCTGCCTCTTGAGAAATCTGGATGAAGGTCAGGAAGCAACAGTTAGAGTAGGACATGGAACAACAGACTGGTTCCAAAAAGGAAAAGGAGTATGCAAAGGCTGTATATTGTCACCCTGTTTATTTAACTTCTATGCAGAGTACATCATGAAAAATGCTGGGATGGAAGATACATGAGCTGGAATCAAGATTGCCGGTAGAAATATCAATAAACTTAGATATGCAGATGACACCACCATTATGGCTGAATGTGAAGAGGAACGGGTATGTCGGGGAACTTCTTGAGTTGCAGCAAGGGTGTGAAGGACCCTTTGGAAGTTCCAGAGGTTAGGTGTGGTTAGTCTCGAGATGCCTCAGCGGAAATGGGCCTCATGTCGCCTGGAATGGAGAGGCTCCTGGATATTCCCGAGTTTCAGCAGGTGCTCTCGAGTTACGACGGGGACTTCAGGGACCCGCTCTGGCGGCCGCAGGAAACGCCAGTCATCATGCGTGTTGCTAGGGGGCCTCTCGTGATTCCTCTCCCGTCGATGCCGGGGCCTAAGACCTTGTGTGGAGTCGGGGCCGGAAGCTGAGGATTCCTCTCCAGTGCTGACATGGATTTTTGTGGTACTTCTCGAGTCTCCACAAGGGAGTCAGGCCTCGTCTCGAGTGGGGGCATGAGCGTGCCCTTTCCTCCCATGCTGTAGCAGCAGTGTCACGCTTCCCCATGCCTGGACCAAGGGATCTGTGGCTTTCCCTCGAGTCTTTCCCACTAGGCTTTCCAACAGGTCTGTCCCACGTGTGACGGTGGTGTGAGTCGATCCTCGGCATGAAGGCCAAGGCAGTGCAGGGAAAACAGGTTCCTGTGGAATGGACTGAGACATCTGGGTGAGTCTCGGAATGGTGGCACGACCCTGCAGTTCCTCTCCCCTTTCCTTTGGAGAGCGCCTCCTCTTGAGATGCGATGGGAATGCCGGGAATTCTTTCCCGACCAATCAGGGAAAGGATCGCTCATCTCGAGCTACGAGCCGGAAACGGAGCTCCTCTGGATGTGGCCGGGACACTCGTGCTTCCTCTTGAGTGGAGACGGGTATGTCGGGGAACTTCTTGAGTTGCAGCATGACTGTGAAAGACTCTTTGGAAGTTCCAGAGGTTAGGTGTTATTAGCCTCGAGACGCCTCAGTGGAAATGGGCCTCATCTCGCCTGGAGGGGAGAACTTCCTGGATTTTCTCGAGTGTGGCAGGTGCTCTAGAATTACGACGGGGACCTCAGGAACCCTCTCCGGTGTCCTGAGGAAAGGCCAGGCTCCATGCGAGTTGTTCGATGGCCTCTTGGGATTCCTCTCCCGTTGATGCCGGGGTCTGAGACCTTGTACGGAGTCGGTGCCGGAACCTGAGGATTCCTCTCCAGTGCTGACATGGATCTTGGGGTACTACTGGAGTCTCCCGAGGGAAGTCAGTCCTCGTCTCGAGTGGGGGCATGCACGTGCGCTTTCCTCCCGAGCTGTAGCAGCAGTGTCACGCTTCCCTGCGCGTGAATCAAGGGATCTGTGGCTTTCCCTCGAGGCTTTCTCACGAGGCTTTCCCACAGGGCTGTCCCACGTACCACCATGGTGTGAGTTGATCCCCAGCTTGGAAGTCGAGGCAGTGCAGGGAAAACAGGATTTCCTGGAATTGACTGAGACATCTGGGGGACTCTGGGAATGGTGGCATGACAGGGAGTTCCTCTCGCCTTTCCTGTGGAGAGTGACTCCCGAGAATTCTTTCGCTATCACGCTGGGAAAGGATCCCTCCTCTCGAGCTATGAGTCAGAAACGGGGCTCCTCTGGATGTGGGCGGGACTCTCGTGCCTCCTCTCGAGTGGAGACGGGTATGTCGTGGAACTTCTTGAGTTGCAGCAAGGGTGTGAAGGACCCTTTGGAAATTCCAGAGCTTAGGTGTGATTAGCCTCGAGACGCCCCAGCGGAAATGGGCCCATCTCTCCTGGAAGGGACAACCACCTGGATTTTCTCAAGTTGCGGCAGGTGCTCTCGACCTATGACGGGGACCTCAGGGAACCGCTCTGTTGGCCTGAGGAAATGCCAGTCCGCAATGCGAGTTGCACGGTGGCCTCTCAGGTTTCCTCTCCGTCGATGCCTGGGCCTAAGACCTTGTTTGGAGTCGGTGCCAGAACCAGAGGATTCCTCTCCCAGTGCTGACATGGATCTTGGGGTACTTCTGGAGTCTCCCCAGGGGAGTCAGTCCTCGTCTCGAGTGGGGGCATGCACGTGTGCTTTCCTCCCGAGCTGTAGCAGCAGTGTCACGCTTCCCTTCGCGTGGATCAAGGGATCTGTGGCTTTCCCTCGAGGCTTTCCCACGAGACTTTCCCACGAGGCTTTCCCACAGGGCTGTCCCACGTGCCACCGTGGTGAAAGTCGACCCTGGGCTTGAAAGTCGAGGCAGTGCAGGGAAAACAGGTTTCCCTGGAATGGACTGAGACATCTGGGGGACTCTGGGAATGGTGTCACGACCCTGGACTTCCTCTCGCCTTTCCTGTGGAGAGCACCACCTCTTGAGATGCAACGGGAACGCCGGAAATTCTTTCCCCACCAAGCAGGGAAAGGATCCCTCCTCTCGAGCTAGGAGGCGGAAACGGGGCTCCTCTGGATGTGGGCGGGACTCTCGTACTTCCTCTCGAGTGTCGACGGGTATGTGGGGGAACTTCTTGAGTTGCAGGAAGGGTGTGAAGGACGCTTTGCAAGTTCCAGAGGTTAGGTGTGATTAGCGTCGAGATGCCTCAGTGGAAATGGGCCTCATCTCGCCTGGAGGGGAGAAACTCCTGAATTTTCTCGAGTTGCGGCAGGTGCTCTCGACTTACGACAGGGACCTCAGGGACCCGCTCTGGTGGACTCAGGAAAGGACAGTCCCCATGCAAGTTGCTCGGGGGCCTCTCGGGATTCCTCTCCCGTCGATGCCGGGGCCTAAGACTTTGTGTGGAGTCGGTGCCGGAACCTGAGGTTCCTAACAGTGCTGACATGGATCTTGGGGTACTTCTGAAGTCTCCCCAGGGGAGTCAGTCCTCGTCTCGAGTGGGGGCATGCACGTGCGCTTTCCTCCCGAGCTGTAGCAGCAGTGTCACACTTCTTGGCGATTGGATCATGGTATCAGTGGCTTTCCCTGAAGGCTTTCCCTCGAGGCTTTTCCACGAGGCTTTCCCACAGGGCTGTCCACGTGCCACCGTGGTGTGAGTTGATCCTCGGCTTGAAAGTCGAGGCAGTGCAGGGAAAACAAGTTTCCCTGGAATGGACTGAGACATCTGAGGGAATCTGGGAATGGTGGCACGACCCTGGAGTTCCTCTCGCCTTTTCTGTGGAGAGCGCCTACTCTTGAGATTCGACGGGAATGCCGGAAATTCTTTCCCGACCACGCAGGGAAAGCATCCCTTCTTTCCAGCTATGAGGTGGAAACGGGGTCCTCCTCATGTGGGAGAGACTCTCGTGCTTCCTCTCGAGTGGAGACGGGCAGGTTGGGGAACTTCTTGAGTTGCAGCAAGGGTGAGAAGGACCCTTTGGCAGTTCTAGAGGTTAGGTGTGATTAGCCCCGAGATGCCTCAATGGAAATGGGCCTCATCTCGCCTGGAGGGGAGAAACTCCTGGATATTCTAGAGTTGCTGCAGGTGCTCTCGACTTACGATGGGGACCTCAGGGACCCGCTCTGGTGGCCTCAGGAAATTCCAGTCCCCATGCGAGTTGCTCGGGGCACTCTCCGGATTCCTCTCCCGTCGATGCCGGGGCCTCAGACCTTACGTAGAGTCGGTGCTGTAACCTGAGGATTCCTCTCCAGTGCTGACATGGATCTTGGTGTACTGCTGGAGTCTCCCCAGGGGAGTCAGTCCTCGTTCTCGGTTGAGGGCATGCACGTGCGCTTTCCTCCCCAGCTGTAGCCAGCAGTGTCGCGCTTCCCTTCGCGTGGATCAAGGGATCTGCGGCTTTCCCTCGAGGCTTTCCCACGAGGCTTTCCCACGAGGCTTTGCCACAGGGCTGTCCCACGTGCCACAGTGGTGTGAGTCGATCCTCGGCTTGAAAGTCGAGTCAGAGCGGGGAAACAGGTTTCCCTGGAATGGACTGAGACATCTGGGGGACTCGGAGAATGGTGGCATGTCCCTGGAGTTCCTCTCGCCTTTCCTGTGAAGAGCGCCTCCTCTTGAGATGGGACGGGAACGCCGGGAATTCTTTCCCGACCTCCCAGGGAAAGGATCCCTCCTCTCGAGCTATGAGGCGGAAACGGGGCTCCTCTGGATGTGGGCGGAACTATCGTGCTTCCTCTTGAGTGGAGATGGGTATGTCGGGGAACTTCTTGATTTGCAGCAAGGGTGTGAAGGACCCTTTGGAAGTTCCAGAGTTTAAGTGTGCTTAGCCTTTGAGATGTGTCAGCGGAAATAGGCTTCATTTTGCCTGGAGGGGAGAACATCCTTGATTTTCTCGAGTAGCGGCAGGTGCTCTCGACTTACGACGGGGACCGCAGGGACCCGCTCTGGTGGCCTCAGGAAAGGCCAGTCAAGATCCAAGACAGCACTGGAGAGGGAGAGACATCACGAGAGGCTTCCGAGCAACTCGCATGGTGACTGGCCTTTCCTGAGGACACCAAAGCGGGTCCCTGAGGTCCCCGTCGTAAGTTGAGAGCACCTGGCGCAACTCGAGAAAATCCAGGAGGTTCTCCCCTCCAGGCGAGATGAGATCCATTTGCGCTGAGGCATCTCGAGGTTAATCACACCTAACCTCTGGAACTTCCAAAGGGCCCTTCACACCCTTGCTGCAACTCAAAGAAGTTCCCCGACATACCCGTTTCCACTCGAAAGGAAGCACGAGAGTCCCGCCCACAACCAGAAGAGCCCCGTTTCAGCCTCAATAGCTCGAGAGGAGGGATCCTTTCCCGTGCGTGCTCGGGAAAGAATTTCCGGCGTTCCAGTCGCATCTCAAGAAGAGGCGCTCTCCACAGGAAAGGCGAGAGGAACTCAGGGTCGTGCCACCATTCCCAGAGCCCCCAGATGTCTCAGTCGATTCCAGGGAAACCTCTTTTCCCCGCAATGCCTCGACTTTCAAGCCGAGGATCGACTCAGACCTCGGTGGCACGTGGGACAGCCCTGTGAAAAGCCTAGTGGGAAAGCCTTTTGGGAAAGCCTACAGAGAAAGCCACAGATCCCTGGATCCACGCAAAGGGAAGCGTGACACTGCTGCTATAGCTCGGGAGGAAAGCGCACGGGCACGCCACACTCGCGACGAGGACTGACTCCCCTGGGAGACTCCAGAAGTACCCCAAGATCCATGTCAGAACTGGAGAGGAATCCTCAGGTTCCGGCACCGACTCCACACAAGGTCTCAGGCCCCGGCATAGACGGGAGAGGAATCGCTAGAGGCGCAACGAGCAACTCGCATGGGGACGGGCCTTTCCTGAGGGCACTAGAGCGGGTCCCTGAGGTCCCCGTCGTAAGCCGAGAGCACCTGCGGCAACTCGAGAAAATCCAGGAGGTTATCCCCTCCAAGCGAGATGAGGCCCATTTCCGCTGAGGAGTCTCGGAGGCTTATCACACCTAATCTCTGGAACTTTCAAAGGGTCCTTCACACCCTTGCTGCAACTCAAGAAGTTCCCCGACATACCCGTCTCCACTCGAGAGGAAGCTCGAGAGTCCCGCCCTCATCCTTAGGAGCCCCTTTTCCGCTTCCTAGCTCGAGAGGAGGGATCCTTTCCCTGCGTGGTCGGGAAAGAATTCCCGGCGTTCCCGTCGCATCTCAAGAGGAGGCGCTCTCCACAGGAAAGGCCAGAGGAACTCCAGGTCATGCCACCACTCCCAGAGTCCCCCCAGATGTCTCAGTCCATTCCAGGGAAACCTGTTTCCCTGGACTGCCTCGACTTAAAGCCGAGGATCGACTCACACCACGGTGGCACGTGGGACAGCCCTGCAGGAAAGCCTCGTGGGAAAGCCTCGTGGGAAAGCCTCGAGGGAATGCCACAGATCCCTTGTTCCCCGCGAAGGGAAGCGTGACACTGCTGGCTACAGCTCGGAGGAAAGCGCACGTGCATGCCCCCACTCGAGACGAGGACTGACTCCCCTGGGGAGATTCCAGAAGTACCCTAAGATCCATGTCAGCACTGGAGAGGAATCCTCAGGTTCCGGAACTGTATCCAGACAAGGTCTCAGGCCCCAGATCGACTGGAGAGGAATCCCGAGAGGCCCCGGAGCAACTCGCATGGGGACTGGCCTTTCCTGAGGCCAGCAGAGCGGGTCCCTGAGGTCCCGTCGTAAGTCAAGAGCACCTGCAGCAAATCGAGAAAATCCAGGAGGTTCTCCCCTCCAGGCGAGATGAGGCCATTTCCGCTGAGGCGTCTCGAGGCTATTCGCACTTAACCTCTGGAAGGTCCAAAGGGTCCTTCACACCCTTGCCTGCAACTCAAGAAGTTCCCCGACATACCCGTCTCCACTCGAGAGGAAGCCACTAGAGTCCCGCCCACATCCAGAGGAGCCCCGTTTCCTCCTGCTAGCTCGAGAGAAGTGATCCTTTCCCTGAGTGGTCGGGAAAGAATTCCCGGCATTCCCGTCGCATGCCAAGTGGATGCGCTCTCCACAAGAAAGGCGAGAGGAACTCCAGGGTCGTGTCACCATTCCCAGAGACCCCAGATGTCTCAGTCCATTCCAGGGATACCTGTATTCCCTGCACTGCCTCGACTTTCAAGCCGAGGATCGACTCACACCACGGTGGCACGTGGGACAGCCCTGTGGGAAAGCCTCGTGGAAAGCCTGTGGGAAAGCCTCGAGGGAAATCCACAAATCCTTTGATCCACGCGAAGGGAAGCGTGACACTGCTGCTACAGCTCGGGAGGAACGAGCACGTGCATGCCCCCACTCGAGACGAGGACTGACTCCCCTGGGGAGACTCCAGAAGTACCCAAGATCCATGTCAGCACTGGAGAGGAATCCTCAGGTTCCGGCACCGACTCCACACAAGGTCTTAGGCCCCGGCATCGACGGGAGAGGAATCCCGAGTGGCCCCGAGCAACTTGCATGGGGACTGGCCTTTCCTGAGGCCACAGAGCGGGTCCCTGAGGTCCCCGTCGTTAGTCGAGAGCACCTGCCGTCACTCGAGAAAATCCAGGAGGTTCTCCCCTCCAAGCGAGATGAGGCCCATTTCCGCTGAGGCGTCTCGAGAGTAATCACCTAACCTCTTGAACTTCCAAAGGGTCTTCACACCCTTGCTGCAACTCAAGAAGTTCCCCGACATTCCCGTCTC
>NW_017192841.1:0-21205 GCF_001704415.2 Capra hircus
AAGAATTAAGCAATTCATGATTACTTATAGTCCATTATCTTTATGACTAGGCCCTGCAAGAACTCTGGCAGAACCCCTCCCAAGAACATGAAAGTTATAGCAGACAGAATGCATATTTAATGCAGTAGCTGGAAGCAGTTGTTCTTCTGTAGGTCTAATAGGAGGGAAGTCAATTAGGCCTTTTTTTCCACTAATGACTGGAAAGTATTGCCTCAGAATCCCATCTCTCTTCATTCTGGGTTTTATTTTGATACCACAGCAGATGTGGGAAAAACAGGAAAAGTACATGGGTCTCCATCCAGATAATACAGTTTTGTTCCCAAGGGCTCCTAAACACTGAGTCACAGTTCTGGACATTTCCTCCTCCTTCCAGGCTCCTCCTGCCTGCAGCCAAGACTCTAGGATTCCCTGAGTACAAACCGCTCCTGCCTTTCTCCTTGACCTGCAGTCCTTCCTAGGAAACTTAGGATAACCACTTACCCTCCCATCTTTATGCCATCTCTGTAAATGAATGGAGTTCTTACTTTTCTCATTCACAAGATGGTTGTGAAGATCCTATGAAAAAACTGATCAGGAAGAGCTGTGAAATGATAACCCACATCCTTGTGATAAAGATATGACCACCCCTAACCATCCCTCAGAGACGCACCTGGGCCAGCTGCCCTCGGTGACAAGCGGGAGGCCCTGGGGTGGCAAGCATGGGATGCAGGTGCTGGGGCTGAGAGGACCCAGAGCAACCAGTGTTAACTCTGACAGGCATCTTAACTTCTCATCTCAGCTCCTTTCTGCTCAAAATTTCCATCAATTGTAGTTGCTGCGCGCAAGTTTTTCTTGCCGCTCTTTCTATTTGTTAAACCAGCCTGTAACATTCAGCCATAAGTCTCCTCTTAGAATTGTCTAAAAATGTTCCTGAATTCTTCTCTGTGTTTCCCTAGCACTCTCTGCCTTGTGCAGATCACCATAAATTTGTATCCACCTGAGATCATAAGCTTTGGAGGCCTTGGCCCAGACTCAACCTGCACATCCTCACCGCCATACCCACTGTCATAGCAGGCAGAAACTAAATGTTGATTGCATTCTTAAAAAGTAAGGGTATCATACTTTTCCTGATAAAGATGGATGCTTAAAGCAGCAACAATCAATGATTTTGTTTTCTCTTCTACCTGCTCTCTTTTTTTGACCAAGATAGAATAACCAAGATAGAATAATCTCATGGGATAATGTGATGATTAAGAAAATCCTCATGGAACTCTAAGCCCATTGTCTTATGTACAGTAAACATTTGGTAAATGGAATCTGTTGTTGCTACAATCATTAACTTTTGGAATAGGCATTTTAAATACTTATTATAATGATAGATGGCTGTATATTAGGGGCAAGCTTAAATATGTCTAAAGCCTCGTGACGTGGACTTCCCAGTTTCGTGACTGAGGCTTTGCAGTGTCCATCGATTTTTTTCCTCTCCCTGTGCCTCACTCTCTCCATCTGTAAAATGAGACAATGCTGTTACTAGATAGAGCTGTTGGGAGGATTAATGGGTTAATACATGTGAAGGTGCGAAGGTATAGCTCTGTATACAGTCAACACTCATAAGTATTAACTATGGATAGAAAATCTAGAAAGACAAATTCCTACTTCCAAAGGTCAACATTTAAGTTTTGTCCTACTTTTCTGGACACAGAATTTGTATTTAACCACTTCTTTATTCCTCCATGTATAGCTGAGGCATTTGGATTCCCTCACCTGTGATGCCTGCTCGCTCATCTCTCTAGTAACACCTGTTGACTCTGAGAGTTTGGGATTCAGCTCCTACTCTCTGAGCCCCATATATTCTCATGATGTATGCAAAACCAATACAATATTGTAAAGTAAAAAAATTAAAATAAAATCTGGGGAAAAAAAAAAGTAGTAATGCCTGCCTCAAACAGCTTCTGCGTGTATCACAAAAGCTGATACCTACAAAATTCTTCCTATCCTGCTCAACATATGCACTAAGTATCATGAGGACCGCCTATAATTTTATTTATTTGAAAGGGAAAGCATTCCCTGCTGTCCCAATAAGTCTTTTTGAGGAAAGGAGTTTAATCCCAATAGAACAAATCATTACAGTTTATCTTTGGCAAGTACCCTTCATAAGGAGGCCTCTGCATCTATTTTTTTGCTTTTTCAGACATTTCTGCTTGTGGTTGGTGTGCTGGGCGTGATGGTGGCTGTGATTCCTTGGACTGCTATACCTGTGATTCCCCTTGGCATCATTTTTCTTTGTCCTCTGGTGGTATTTCTTAAGGACATCACGAGATGTGAAACGCCTGGAATGTACAAGTGAGTACAGGGGCTCTCAGGTTGGGATGGCAGTGCAGGCTGGCTCCTGTTTATGCCATAATTAACCAGACACATGAAATTCTGGCACTCTGTTTTCTGGAATTTCTCACAAGTCAGCCGGTTAGATAATTGGATGTTATGGCCACTGTGAGTCAGCGTGTTTTCTTAAGGCACATAGAGCTGGTGGCAGGTCAGATGCAGCTTTGCATTTTAGCACAAGGAGGATGGATGTGAGAACCATGAGGACAGGAACCATTTCTGTCTTGTTCTTGACATATTTCCTAACACAGGGTATCCACTCTGTAAATACTTTTCTTAAAAATATTTTATCATGTTGGAACTAATATAGAAGGAAAATAGACAATTTTTCTCCTCCTGAAGTTACCAGAAATGACAAGGAAAGGAAAAGATTAGAAAAGTAAAGGAGACCTCATGAAACATATGTCAGAAGTGATATATTTTAAAAATACTTTTTTTCACGTGTTCAAGTAAGTTGCAGTTGTTAAATGTATTGAAAAGACATATGTTAGTCACTCAGTTATGTCTAACTTTTTGCGACCCCATGGACAGTAGCCCACCAGGCTCCTCTGTCCATGGAATTCTCTAGGCAAAAATACTGGAGAGGGTAGCCATTCCCTTCTCCAGAGGATCTTCCCAGACCCCAGGGACTGAAGCCAGATCTCCTGCATTGCAGGTGCAGTCTTTACTGTCTGATCCACCAGGGAAGCCCTGCTGAAAAGATAAGCCCTGTTATTTGCAGGTTTGCTCTTTATCATTGCTAGTATTTGGGACGATTCCACACTGTTTGTGGCTCCCCTTTCTTAAAGTTATTCATATAAACAATGCTGAAAAGAATTCCTTAGCAGGACACGAGAGGGAGGTTTGTTCAGTATACATTTAGTTTATTACTCCATTCAGCTTCCTGTTGCTGCTGCTGCTGCTGCTGCTAAGTCACTTAAGTTGTGTCCGACTCTGTGTGACCCCATAGACGTCAGCCTACCAGGCTCCCCCGTCCCTGGGATTCTCCAGGCAAGAACACTGGAGTGGGTTGCCATTTCCTTCTCCAATGCATGAAAGTGAAGAGTGAAAGGGAAGTCACTCAGTCATGTCCAACTCTTCGCGACCTCGTGGACTGCAGCCCACCAAGCTCCTCCGTCCATGGGATTTTCCAGGCAAGAGTACTGGAGTGGGGTGCCATCGCCTTCTCCGATTCGGCTTCCTAGTTTTAGAACAATGGGAACAGGGACTTTCCTGCGGTCCTATGGTTAAGACTCTGTGCCTCTGCTGCTTTACTCCCTGGTCAGGGAACTAAGTACCTGCAAGGTGCATCCAAAAAAAAAAAAAAAATTAAAAATAGGTGATCACATTTTATGACTAATCATTCTATTGTGTAGGTAATCACAGGTAATGAAATAATTGAATTTATCCTATTATTAATGATATACTTCAATTTTAAAACTAATAAGAGAAGTAGAATTATTATATATTTTTAAAAGTTATAAAAACTGTAGCCAAAAAGTAAGGTGGGAATATGTTCATATCAGAGACCTCAACCATAAATAATTATTACAAATTAATACCAACTTAGATAGCATATTCAAAAGCAGAGACATTACTATGCCAACTAAGGTCTGTCTAGTCAAGGCTATGGTTTTTCCAGTAGTCATGTATGGATGTGAGAGTTGGACTGTGAAGAAAGCTGAGCACCGAAGAATTGATGCTTTTGAACTGTGGTGTTGGAGAAGACTCTTGAGAGTCCCTTGGACTGCAAGGAGATCCAACCAGTCCATTCTGAAGGAGATCAGCCCTGGGGTTTCTTTGGAAGGAATGATGCTAAAGCTGAAACTCCAGTACTTTGGCCAACTCATGCAAAGAGTTGACTCACTGGAAAAGACTCTGATGCTGGGAGGGATTGGGGGCAGGAGGAGAAGGGGATGACAGAGGATGAGATGGCTGGATGGCATCACGGACTCAATGGACGTGAGTCTGAGTGAACTCCGGGAGTTGGTGATGGACAAGAGGCCTGGTGTGCTGCAATTCATGGGGCTGCAAAGAGTCGGACATGACTGAATGAATAAACTGAACTGAACTGAACCTAGAAACCAAACCAAGAAGAGAAGAATGTTGAGCCTCATGGTCTTTGTATCTACCAAGTGGAAAAAAATCTCAGTTATCCAGTCAAATGAGTTTTTTCACTGGTGGCAATTGCATGTTTTATTTTTATAATTAACACATAAGATGCTTGCTTCCCTGTTGACTTCCAAATCTTCCTGAAATGCAGGAGATCCTGGTTCGAACCCTGGGTCAGGAAGTTACCCTGGAGAAGGAAATGGCAACCCACTCCAATATTCTTGCATGGGGAATTCCATGGAGAGAGGATCCTGGTGGACTATACTTCATGGGGTCACAAAGAGTTGGACATGACTGAGCAACTAACAATTTCATGTTTAAAGAGATATTTTCTAATTAGTTGCAAAAAGGATACTGATCATTCATTTCCTAAAAGCTGTAAAAAATTTTTTTCAGTCATCAAGTGAACCAGCTAACTTTTGTAAGGTCCAGTTTTGTGAGGTGTTTGAATGGATGGAGAGCAGTAGAGTCCAGGTGTGTGGCGTTCTGCCTGATGTGACTTGGTTGATGGAAGGATCTGAGGAGATAAGAGGAATGATAAGCTCCATCCAGTCTTCTGTGAAGACAAGGCTTCAGACATTTTATGGTTTGAGGCTGCCCATGAAATGGGATCATTCGAGAGTCTTGCTGAAAAGCAGCCCTGTGGTACATTCAATGAGGAGTTGTTCCAGAAGGAACACTTGACAGAGATTTTTGCCTGGGGAACGGCCATTTCACATCCATATGGAAGTGGAGAGAAGGGCACCTCTTGAAGCTATTTTCAAGAAGCAGTACAGGATTTTCTCAATTTTGAGCTGGAGAGTCTGAGAACTTGTGTATCGTCTCTGTGGACTATGTGGATTTTCCTGATTCCTAGTACTCTGCAATAAGTTAGACACTAAATTCAATCCAGATACCCCTTCCTATACACCCCAGGTAACCAAATGTGGTGGCCAGTTGATTAGAACTGTTGATGTTCTCTCTAGGTGGTGGGTCTGACATCACTGTTTTCTCTAAATAGTAACTGAAAGTATGTTTTAGGCCTTCCCAGGTGGCTCAGTGATAAAAGAATCTGCCTGCCAATGCAGGAGACACAGGAGAAACGGGTTCAGTGCCTAGGTTGGGAAGATTCCTGGAAGAGGAAATGGCAACCCAGTCCAGTATTCTTGCCTGGATAATCCCATGGACAGAAGAGCTTGGTGGGCTACCGTCCACGGGGTCACAAAGAGTCAGACACAACTGAGCAACGGAGTGAGTGAGAGTATGTCTTCAGGTCACTACTGGAGCCACCAGCAAAAAGAAGGACACCTGACTGCTGTGGCCAGAAGGCATAATCCTGCTTGTGCTGTGAAAGGCTGCTGACGTCCTGAGGTTTAGCTTCAGATCCTACTGTGTAACTGCTTCTGGAAGCTTAGGTTGACATTTTCATCTTAATGACATTTGGCAGCTAATTATAATAGGGTTTTGAGGGGCACATTTTTGCAAAGGTGAGCATAGCAATGGACAAGTATGTAAAACCAGGATGGCATGTGGTTGCATTTCTCCAACCAGTTTTTTGCCTTTGGCAGTGCCTGAATGATGAAGTCATATCCAAATTCTGTCTGAAAGGTACTGGGATCAACTAGCAAGGTCTGCTACAAGCATTGCTAGGGGAGGGTTAGGATGTGTGTCAGGTGTATTAGGACCATGGATCTTCAAGTCTGCTGATTTAAGGAGTTCTCATACTAGATCCCCAGGAACTTTGTTCAACCTCAGGTGCTTAATAAGATGTGCGGTAGTGGGGAAGGCTGTTGGATGGTACCTGAGGGTTTTCTGAACATAAATAACAAAGTCTGGAGAAAAATGCACATTGTTGCACACGAGCATCCTTAACCCTGATTATTCTCTCTCTGAGACACTGCTGTCGTGATTAAAAGCACAGCCTTTGGATTAAGAAAGTTATGTCTCACACCCAGGTCTGTCACTTTGGTGGGTTAAAATAGTTCATCTTGGGCAGTGAGTGCTCTTGATCCTTTAGTCTCTGGAGTTCTCATGAGGACTTCTTGAACTGATGCTTGTACATTACTTGCTGGCCATGACCAAAGGCACTGGACCCTTGAACATGAGAGAATTAGGAACTTACTCACAACCAGCAGGTCTCACATAGCTTGAATGATCATCTTCAGCAGGGCTGTCAGCCTGGGGTCGTCCTGCCCGGGAAGATCTGCAGTCCTGGTGGGGTGTGTCCCCAAGTGTCCTCAGGGTTGTGGGAAACACAGGCATCAGTCCTGTGAACTGTAGGTTTACACGAGTCTGTGACTGTGGACTGACACCATGACTGTGACATAGTCTGCTTCAGGACAGCGAGCTCAAGGCTTGTGGGAAAAGTGTTACTTTGGGCAACACAGCACCAGAGCCTTGACATCCCCTCTCCCCCTGTACTAGCTAATTTTCTCTGCAGACCCTCCAGTTCACTCTTCCTGGCATCCTGCTCAGCCCTAAGTGTAGTTTGAGAGAAGCAGGATAGATTTTTACAGGCCCAGATTCCCTCAGCCTGTAACTCTTGGGCATGAGGTGAGGTAGGTGATGGGTGTTTGGTTCCCTGGTGTTCAAGGCTGAGATGACACCTGGTTTCTAAAGTCCACCCTGCCCTCCATCCCTGCTGGAGAGAATCAGCTGCACTTTGATCTCCTGACAGGGAAGCAGGTGAGGGAGGCCACGCTGGAGAGTTCATTCCAGGACTCTCCCTGGGGGAACAGCCACGTATACTTCCTGCTCAGAAGTCTTGTCTCTGTGATGAATAGTGTTGACATAACCTCATTTGCTCAAGACATGAGAGCCTGGTTCTAGTGAGTTTTCTGTGCTCTCTGGAGCTGGACTCTCGTCATCCTTCTGACAGGGTGATGGGCCCTGAAATACCCCTGCATTATCCCTGTGAGCAGCCTGCTTCCAGACTGAGTTCTGGGGGTGGGTTGGGACACCTGCTGGGCTGAAGAAAAGGTCTGAACACAGTCCCTTGCCTTTATTCTTTGGAGCATGAGCTCCATCTGAGTTTACGTTGCTCTTATAAGGAAAACGTTATAGGAAGCTAAAAAGTTAGTCACTAGAGTAAAGAGAGAGCAGTGTGGATGCGGGGATGAGAACACTTTGTTCAACTGGATGAACAAAGGCACCACAGAGTCACTTTCAGCTGTTTGCGTGAACAGAGGACAAAGGGAAAGTGTTAGATCATGTCGCGGTTCAGGGATCCAGCAGGGCAGTTATGAAAGCATTCATCAGGTTCCCAGATCAGAAGTTAGGACCATTCAAAGGCTCCTTGTCTGCCGGGTCCTGAGGGCACAAGGGCGGTATAGTGCCAGGTGCTCCGTGACCTGCACAGAGGCTCCTGGCGCAGGTGCAGAGGGAGGCCCAGGACGGAGAGGCGGGCAGACTGTCCCCTCCCCTTACTCGTCTCACCTGTCCTGTGTCTGGCTCTGGTCCAGTGTAGGGGATGTACTGACTTTATCCCAGCCCTTAGGTTACTCATCTAAGGAGGAGACAACACACAGGTAGCTCATCAAAATTCAGTGTGGTGAGGACTCTAATGAGGAATTAAATTTTAGAATGCTACTGATTCAAAAATTAGTGAACAATGAAAAAGAAAAAACTATCACCATTTGAAGCAACATGGATGGATGTAAACGATAATATATTTTTTAAAAAGTCAGAGAAAGACAAATATGGTAACACTTATACATGGAATCTAAAAATAATACAAATGAAGCTGTATACAAAATAGAAATAGACTCAGAGACATATAAAACAAACTTACCAAAGGAGATTGAGAGGGAGGGAGGGACAAAGTAGAAATATGGGATTAGAGGAACCAGAGATAAATCGCCAACATCCTCTAGATCATGGAAAAAGCAAGAGAGTTCTAGAAAAATATCTATTTCTGCTTTATTGACTATGCCAAAGCCTTTGACTATGTGGATCACAATAAACTGTGGAAAATTCTGAAAGCGATGGGAATACCAGACCATCTGACCTGCCTCTTGAGAAACCTATATGGAGGTCAGGAAGCAACAGTTAGAACTGGACATGGAACATCAGACTGGTTCCAAATAGGAAAAAGAGTACGTCAAGGCTGTATATTGTCACCCTGCTTATTTAACTTATATGCAGAGTACATCATGACAAATGCTGGGCTGGAAGAAACACAAGCTGTAATCAAGATTGCCGGCAGAAATATCAATAACCTCAGATATGCAGACAACACCACCCTTATGGCAGAAAGTGAAGAGGAACTAAAAAGCCTCTTGATGAAAGTGAAAGAGGAGAGCAAAAAAGTTGGCTTAAAGCTCAACGTTCAGAAAACGAAGATCATGGCATCTCTTCCCATCACTTCATGGGAAATAGATGGGGAAACAGTGGAAACAGTGTCAGACTTTATGTTTTTGGGCTCCAAAATCACTGCAGATGGTGACTGCAGCCATAAAATTAAAAGATGCTTACTCCTTGGAAGAAAAGTTATGACCAACCTAGAGAGCATATTTAAAAGCAGAGACATTACTTTCCCAACAAAGGTCTGTCTAGTCAAGGCTATGGTTTTTTCCAGTAGTCATGTATGGATATGAGAGTTGGACTGTGAAGAAAGCTGAGCGCTGAAGAATTGATGCGTTTGAACTATGGGGCTGGAGAAGACTCTTGAGAGTCCCTTGGACTGCAAGGAGATCCAACCAGTCCATTCTGAAGGAGATCAGCCCTGGGATTTCTTTGGAGGGAATGATGCTGAAGCTGAAATTCCAGTACTTAGGCCACCTCAGATGAAGAGTTGACTCATTGGAAAAGACTCTGATGCTGGGAGGGATTAGGGGCAGGAGGAGAAGGGGACGACAGAGGATGAGATGGCTGATGGCATCACTGACTCGATGCATGTGAGTCTAAGTGAACTCCAGGAGTTGGTGATGGACAGGGAGGCCTGGCGTGCTGCAATTCATGGGGTCTCAAAGAGTCGGACACGACTGAGCGACTGAACTGAACTGAACTATTTGTCAAATAGGTATGCAACAAAGATTTACTGTAAAGCACAGGAAATTTTATTCAGCATCTTGTAATAACCTGTAATGGAATATAATCATAACTGAATGACTATACTATATACCTGAAGTTAACACATTATTGTAAATCAACTATACTTCAATAAATTTTTTAAAAGTTGTGAACAATTTCCACCTGGGAGATGCCAGCAGAATTTGGAGGGAGGCATGTTTGAGAGGACTCTGATGAAAGAACTGTAAAAGAATTTCTTTATCTAAATCTAGCTGTGAATGAATTTGGTCAAACATAGTTTCAAAGAGAATCTTTCATTCCCATGTCATCAAAGTGAACCCTGATGTGAGCAGGAGTGAGGGTCACATGGAGGATTCCTATTGGTGGGATGTGTCACCACATATCCCAGGAGTCAGTGGGTTTTCTCGCATCCAGCCTCCCTGACTTTCTCTGTCGTGTGTCTGTCTCTGCTTCCGCAGCACGGAGCCCGGTGTTTTCCCACTTAGCATCTTCTCGGCGGGGACTCTGGACCATCCGGGCATACAAAGCTGAACAGAGGTTTCAGGAGCTGTTCGACGCATATCAGGATTTGCACTCAGGTCTGTAAGTTTGTAGAAATAATTTCAGATGGGATGTGCTGCCTTCTGAGGCCTGACCTCCCTCTCAGAGGCCAGCACCTCTCTCTCTGTAACCCGCATGTCCCCCTCTGCACACCCACCTCCCCCACGGCTTCCTCTCAGCATCCCCTCTGTGCTCCCCTCTTCCCCGTCACCCCCTGCTTTTCTCCCCTGACTGGCTTGCATTGTCCTTCCATCACTGTGCCCTGTGGGCTCTGTCTCTTTAGGGCAGGACTCAGTAAAATTTTGTTTTTTGCAAAGACCCAGAGAGAAATTATAGGCTTTGTGTGCTATACTGTGTCTGCTGCAGCTACCCACCTTGGCTGTTGTAGCACAAAGACAGGCAAAGATAATACATCAGCGAATGGCTGCTTTCCAATAAAACTTCCTTTTCAGAACCAGGTGGTTGCTATTCTTATCCCTCAGGCTGTAGTTTGCCAACTCTTTTCAGAGCATGGAGGGTAGCAGATGTGATTGATGAAACTAATTTCCTGATTTGCCACCCACTTGATTATACTTCATATAGGTGAAGTTGTTTTTCCTAGGTAGAAAATTCAGAATTTCCTCTAAGTCTATAAAATCCCGGTCAAACTTTTCAATCGTTACTGCATTTTGAAGATAAAATGGCATTTTGAAAACCACATGCAGATCCTGTTAGCTGATGGTCATATAGACAGTGGCTCCTAAGAATAAACACCACAGGGCCCTGTAGTGAGGGCAGAAGGTGCTGGAAACAGTGTGAGCTGTGCTCTCTGCTGTGTGAGAGCTGGGAGCAGTCGGTCCTGTGAGAGGATGATCTTCACGCTGAGGCCCAGCACTGCAGGAAAGGCACCAATGAGATGATTTTCCATCTTCTTTCTTGTGATTATATTTCTGTTGATAACCTGTGGGTTGAAGTATTCAATGCTTGCTTCCTGGACTGATTCCTGTGTGTCCCATACCTTGCCTTGTGTTAGAACCTAGTTTTCTGGAATCTTCAGGTTCCTTGAATGTGTGGCTTTGCTGTCCTACTTTGTGTAAAATCTTCTGTACCTCAACTGAGGAAATGTTCTCCCTCGTTAGAAGCAGCTAACATGGTTTTCCTATTTATGTATTATGCTTACTACGGTTCACAAACCAGAGGCTTGGTTCCTGCTTTTGACGACGTCCCGATGGCTCGCTGTGTATCTAGATGTCATCTGTGCCGTCTTTGCCACTGTTGTTGCCTTTGGGGCCCTGATCCTGGTAGAAAGTAAGTAAATATGTGAATATTTGTAGTATGTTTACAGTTTATAGCTTTGTAGTTATTAAACTGTTGCCATCTTGTCTAATATATACTGCTTGGTTCTAATGAATTAAAGTGTTTGCAGTATGTGATCCACCATGTGGTCCATATGAAGTCATTTGTGTCTTGAGAACTTTTATTGTGTTTTCCATTTAGTTATTCATTTTCAGTAGGTTTTTGTTGAGACCTCTTTAAAAATTTTTTTGATTGGCATATGGTTGATTTATGATGTTGTGTTAACTTCAGGTGTCTAGCCAAGTGAATCTGTTATATGTATATCCACTTTATAAGAGATTCTTTTTCCATACCCCATGGACATTGGGATGCATGTATCTTTTTTTTTAGTAATTTGCATTTTATTTTTTTTTAATTTTTATTTATTTTTTTATTTTTTAAATTTTAAAATCTTTAATTCTTACATGCGTTCCCAAACATGAACCCCCCTCCCACCTCCCTCCCCACAACATCCCTCTGGGTCATCCCCATGCACCAGCTCCAAGCATGCTGTATCCTGCATCAGACATAGACTGGCGATTCAATTCTTACATGATAGTATACATGTTAGAATGTCATTCTCCCAAATCATCCCACCCTCTCCCTCCCTCTGAGTCCAAAAGTCCATTATACACATCTGTGTCTCTTTCCCTGTCTTGCATACAGGGTCATCATTGCCATCTTCCTAAATTCCATATATATGTGTTAGTATACTGTATTGGTGTTTTTCTTTCTGGCTTACTTCACTCTGTATAATCGGCTCCAGTTTCGTCCATCTCATCAGAACTGATTCAAATGAATTCTTTTTTATGGCTGAGTAATACTCCATTGTGTATATGTACCACAGCTTTCTTATCCATTCATCTGCTGATGGACATCTAGGTTGTTTCCATGTCCTGGCTATTATAAACAGTGCTGCGATGAACATTGGGGTACATGTGTCTCTTTCAATTCTGGTTTCCTCGGTGTGTATGCCCAGCAGTGGGATTGCTGGGTCATAAGGCAGTTCTATTTGCAATTTTTTAAGGAATCTCCACACTGTTCTCCATAGTGGCTATACTAGTTTGCATTCCCACCAACAGTGTAGGAGGGTTCCCTTTTCTCCACACCCTCTCCAGCATTTATTGCTTGCAGATTTTTGGATCACAGCCATTCTGACTGGTGTGAAGTGGTACCTCATTGTGGTTTTGATTTGCATTTCTCTAATAATGAGTGATGTTGAGCATCTTTTCATGTGTTTGTTAGCCATCCGTATGTCTTCTTTGGAAAAATGTCTATTTAGTTCTTTGGCCCATTTTTTGATTGGGTCGTTTATTTTTCTGGAATTGAGCTGCAGAAGTTGTTTGTATATTTTTGAGATTAGTTGTTTGTTAGTTGCTTCATTTGCTATTATTTTCTCCCATTCAGAAGGCTGTCTTTTCACCTTGCTTATATTTTCCTTTAATTAACTTCAAAGAAATTGTCCTTTAGAAAAGAATTTCTGTTCTGGACTTTCAGAATCTTTAAGAGCAAAGGCCAGATATGAAAGTGCCTCCAGCAGACCTGTGGTGTCTTGGGCCCCTGCTTTGGCTGGCTCGGACCATTCTTTTAAATGTTACTGGTTTACACAGTTGTCTTATTTTACGGTGTACAGCAAAATGAATCTGAAATACGGATACATATATACTCCTTTTTTGATTCTTTTCCTGTATGTCATTACAGAGTTCCCTGTACTTTACATTTGTTTCTTATTAAATATCTATTTTAATATTTTGTATATAGTAGTATGTATGTGTCAATCCAAGTCTTTCAGTTTATCCCTCCCTTCCCTTATCCCCCGATAAGCATAAGTTTATTTTCCACATCTGTGACTCTACTTCTGTTTTGCAGATAAGTTCATTTGTTGCCTTTTGTTAGAATTCTTATATAAGCAATATCATATTCTATGTTTCTCTATCTGACATACTTCACTTAGTATGAAAATCTCTATATCTATCCATGTTGCTGCAAATGGCATTATTTTGCCCTTTGTTATGGATGATATTCCATTGTATATATGATACCACACGTCTTCGTTACCCAGTGCTCGGTTGATGGACATCTAGGTTGCTTCCATGTCCTGGCCACTGTGAATAGTGCTGCAGGGAACATTAGGGTGCATATATCTTTTGGAGTTATGGTTTCCTCTGGAGATATGCCCACGAGTGGGATTGCTGGATGACATGGTAGCTCTGGTTTTAGTTTTTCAAGGAACTTCCATATCATTCTCCATAGTGACTGTACCAATCTACATTCCCAGCAACAGGGTAGGAGCATTTCTTCACATCCTCTCCAGCATTTATTGTTTGTAGATTGTTTGATGATGGTCATACTGACTAGTGTGAGGTGAGACCTCACTACAGTGTTGATTTGCATTTCTTTAATAATTAGAGATGTTGACCATCTTTTCATGTGCTTTTTGGCCATCTGTATGTCTTCGTTGGAGAGTGTCTGTTTTAATCTTCTGCCAATAGTTTGATTGGGATTTTTTTTTTTATATTGAACTTCATGAACTGTTTGTGTATTTCAGAGAGTAATCCCTTGTCAGTCACTTTGTTTGCAAATACTTTTCCCTATTCTGAAGGTTGTCTTTTCACTATTGTTTATGGTGTTCTTTGCTGTACAAAATTTTTTAAGCTTAATTAGGTCCCATTAGTTTATCTTTTATCTTCATTACTCTAGGAGGTTGATCAAAAAAGATCTTGCTGAAATTTATATCAGAGAGAATTCTCCCTGTGTTTTTATCTAAGAGTTATATATTGTCTGGTGTTACATATATGTCTATAATCCATTTTGAGTTTATTTTTGTGCATGATGTTAGGGAGTGTTTTATTCTTTTACCACATAGCTGTCCAGTTTTCCCAGCACTGCTTATTGAAGAGACTGTCTTTATCCACTGTGTATTCTTGCTTCCTCTGTCATAGGTGACCTTAGGTGCACGGGTTTATCTCTGGACTTTCCATCCTGTTCCATTGATCTGTGTTTCTGTTTCTGGTGCCAGTAGCATATTGTTTCAGTTGCTGTAGCTTTGCAGTATAGTCTGAAGACAAGGAGCCTGATTCTACCCAGCTTCAAGTTTCTACTCTGTTTTTCTCAAGATTGCTTTGGCTTTTCATAGTATTTTGTGTTTCCATACAAAATGTAAAAGTTTTTGTTCTAATTCTGTGAAAAATGCCATTGCCAGCTTGATAGGGATTGCACTGAATCTGTTGATTACTTTGGGTGGTTTGTTTGCTTGTTTGTTTGTTTGTTTACTGTAGGTCTTTGTTGAGAACTTTTATCTTTTTATCTTTCTTTAAATTGGTTGAGGTCCATGCAACTGTAGTAAGCTGACCTTCTGAATCTTCCAGGTAGTGTCCTGTATGTGGATGGAGAGAGCCAAATTTACTATTAAGCTTTTGTACAGCTTAGGGTTTAGGTCTAACTTTAGGGCTACTTGGATCTCTTGGTTGTAAGTGCCTGGTGTACTGGGCAGAGAAAGATTCTCTGTAGCAAAGAACAGTGTCCTCAGTGTAGGTACCAAATGAGCAACTGTTGGGGTGCATGGCATGAATTCAACATCCCTAACTATTCCATAGTAATAACCCTGAATCACAGTCTTTGATAATGGAACAATGAGAATAATATTTTAGATTTAAAAGTACTGGCTCTTAGAACCCATTGCCTTGTTTTTGTGGTTGTAACTGCAACTATATTGGATGTAGAAAGTGAAATTGTACAGTGAAAATTGGAGCCATGATTACAAAAATCTGAATAATGACATGTGAAAGTGAAAGTCACTCAGTCGTGTCTGACTCTTTGTGACCCCATGACCTGTTGCTTGCCAGGCTTATCTGTCCATGGAGTTCTCCAGGCAAGAATACTGGATTGGGTTGCCATTTGCTTCTCCAGGGGATCTTACTGACCCAGGGATTGACCTGGGTCTCCTGCATTGCAGGCAGATTCTTTACCAACTGAATCACCAGGAATGACCTTAATGACATGACTCTCACCTATATAATACCATAAAGTGTATCTCAATCCAGTTGGAATTAATAGGATAAATGACAAAAATCATAAGGACCTACAAGAATCAGAAGAGATTAGGAAGAGCTGGCAATAATACACAGAAGAACTGTTACAGAAAAGATCTTCATGATCTGGATGACCATGATGGTGTGGACACTCACCTAGAGCCAGACTTCCTGGAGTGTGAAGTCAAGTGGGCCTTTGGAAGCATTACTATGAGCAAAGCTAGTGGAGGTGATGGAATTCCAGCTGAGTTATTTCAAATCCTAAAAGGTGATGCTGTTGAAGTGCTGCACTCAATATATCAGCAAATTTGGAAAACTCAGCAGTGGCCACAGGACTGGAAAATGTCAATTTTCATTCCAATCCCCCGGATGGGCAATGGCAAAGAATGTTCAGGCTACCATAAAATTGCACTTATTTCTCATGCTAGTAAGGTTATGCTCAAAATCATTCAAGCAAGGCTTCAACAGTACATGAACTGGAAACTTAGAGATGTACAGGCTAGGTTTATAAAAGGCAGAGGAACGAGAGAACAAACTGCCAACATGTGATGGATCATACAGAAAGCAAGAGAATTCCAGGAAAATATCTGCTTCATTGACTACACAAAAAGCCTTTGATTGTGTGGATCAGCACAAAACTGTTGAAAATTCTGAAAGAGATAGGAATGCCAGAGCACTTTACCTGTCTCCTGAGAAACCTGTATTCAGGTGAAGAGCAACAGTTAGTACCAGACAAGGAACAATGGACCGGTTTCAAAATTGGAAAGAAGTACGACAAGGCTGTATATTGTTACCCTACTTATTTAACTTATATGCAGAATACATTATGTGTAATACCAGGCTGGATGAGTCACAAACTGGAATCACAATTGCCGGGGAAAATATCAATAACCCTAAATATACAGATGATACCATTCTAATGGCAGAAAGTGAAGAGATTGAGAGTCTATAGTAATAAAATATCCCACTAATAGAAAGAGGAATTGATGCTTTTTAATTGTGGTGCTAAAGAAGACTCTTCAGAGTCCTTTGGACTGCAAGGAGATCAAACCAGTCAATCCTAAAGGAAATCAGTCCTGAATATTCATTGGAAGGACTGATACTTAAGCTGAAGCTCCAATACTTTGGCCACCTGGCACGGAGAGCCAACTCATTAGAAACCCTGATGCTGGGAAAGATTGAGGGCAGGAGGAAAAGGGGATGACAGAGGATGAGATGGTTGGATGGCATCGCTGACTCGAAGGGCATGAGTTTGAGCAAGCTCTGGGAGATAGTGAAGGATGGGGAAGCCTGGTGTGCTGCAGTCTGTGGCATCACAAAGAGTCAGACACAACTTAGTGACTGAACGACAACAACAACATTGTTAATGCTTTCTAAATTCATAGTATTTTTAAAATTTACTTTTTCATTTGGCTCCACTGGGTCTTAGTTGGGACACGCGGGCCTTCAGTCTCAGTTGTGACAGGCAGGACTTTGGTTGCAGCAGGTGCGCTCTCAGTTGTGGAATGCGGAATCTAGTTCCCGGAGCAGGGATTATTCTTAGTTATTGGACCACCAGGGAAGTCCCTCATGGTGGCTTTTTTTTTTTTTTAGCTGTATTATTATCTCAATCAACAGAAGTAATATTATGAGTAATACTATCATTACATGCAAATGATTTAAATGTTATAAAGGAGTTTTTTTCAGTACTATATATAAAATAGAAAACTAAAAATGACCTTCTGTATTGCAAAGGGAACTCTAGTTGATACTCTGTAATGACATATATGTGAAAAATAACTTTAAAAGAGTGGATGACATATATATATATGGCTAATTCACATTACTGTACACCTGAAACTAACACAACTTTGTACACTCCTTTAAAACTCATAAAAATAAAGGAGTCTTCTTCATAAAGTGACAGAAGAAGCTGTGTGAGGGTTTGAGAAGGAGACTGACTTTATTCCTCTTCTTCCTCACTTAGCTTTGACTCCCGGGAAGGTTGGCCTGGTGCTGTCTCTCACGCTCACACTCACGGGAATGTTCCAGTGGTGCGTCAGGCAAAGCGCCGAAGTGGAGAATATGGTGATGACTATCTTTCCATTCTTAGCATTTTCAAGTATGCTTGCTGTTAAATGGCATAAAACCAATTCTTATGTAAAATAGTAAAACTATTATTTCACGTCATAGTTTAACAAAGTTTTTTAACATTCTTCTTCATCTGCTTAAAGTTAATGCAAAATAAAATATATACGTCTTTTCTCAGTCTTATGTGTGCCATGTCAGAAGGTTTTATATTTGTCAAAAGCTGTCCTCAAATACAATAAATGTCTCTGTAGGAGAGAGGTTCTGATTTCCTGGAGAGAAGCTAATTTGATTCCTCATATTTTGTAAAATAAAGAATTCAGTTTTTTTGAGGTTTCTTTAATTAATATATTCCTATCTTCTGCCCTTCCCCATTTTATCATTTATTCTTGTGTGTGTTGAACACCTGAAATTTCTGGTGGCCCTTCTTTCTGGTAGGATAAGCTCCCTCTCACCCACTCCATTGTTCTTGCCTGGAGAATCCCAGGGATGGGGGTGCCTGGTGGGCTGCTGTCTGTGGGGTCGCACAGGGTCGGACACTACTGAAGTGACTTAGCAGCAGCAAGCTCCCTCTCAGAAAGTGCTCTCAAAGGTGTGGGGTCATGGTTCTTTAGGAGGCCTTGGTCAATATGTAAATTATGCACTTTGAATATTTGGCAGCTTCTCCTAAAGGGAGAAAAACAATAAAAATGAAATCTTTCCACTTCTCACTTCTAATAGAATAGAAAATGACTAATAATTAAATGGAGGTTTGATGACCATCGCAGTTCTGTTATCTGTAATACATGACCCTTCTGTAGCCACACATTACTGATTGGTGTCCATAAATATTCTTTTCTTTGACAAAATGCTCTTGTTTTTTCATTCAGGTGTGAAAAGTGGATCAATAAAATCTTAGCATTCATTTCTCTAATTCTTTTAGTGTTAATATTAAAGTTGGAGGAAGTGGCTGTAAGTAAAAAGTATTGAAGATGACAGACAAATTTGCAGTTCACCCAAGGCCTCATCAAACTCTCGTTTCTGTCCTTTGTGGATTTTAAGACCTGGGATATTCTGAACCATATAAAATCAGATATAAAGATAAAAAAAGCAAAACGTCTCATTTACAGTCTCTGAACATCCATAAACAAGACTCTCTGATACTAACTCATGTGATGTCATATGTGTTTCAGATGATTTCAGTAGAAAGGGGGATTAAATATACAGACCTTGAGAAAGAAGCACCCTGGGAACTTGAGTATCGTCCACCGCAATCCCTGGCCCCATGGAGGAAAGATTTACTTTTATCATATTAACTTCAGGTACAGCTTGGATGGGCCTCCGTATTGATGGACCTGGAAGCACTCACTAAACAAGAGAAAAAGGTTAGTTTAAGCCATTTGCCTCTTTAAAATCCGGCTAAAGTTTTAGCATCACATCTGCTCTTGGTTTCCTTGCCAGTGTGTCAGGAGAGGGGGGCTCTTTGTACCTCATGGATGCGATTTAATCAGTGATATGTAGGTGAATCTTGGAAACTGACCACGGAATGGGGATGCAAGCATTTTTTATCCCCTGTATTGTGAGCTTCCTCATGGTGGTTGGTGGGCCCTGGGCTCCTGGGCTCAATTTTAACCTGACCCAGGACACTATATGTGACACCTGATTATTCATACAAAGTCTGGGAAGTCAGTCCTAGCTCCCTGTCCCTAATTCTCCACTATCTCCTTTCCATCTTTTCTTCTTTGTATTTCTGAAATCTTCCTCCCACAGTGCCCTCTGTTTGCAACCTGCTCCTCTCTCTCTTGGTCTTTTCTGTAGACTTGTCCTCCTACACATCCATGCTGAGCTGCCATCCCCTGCCCTCCCCCACAGACTGCTTCTTTCTTTAGCACAGATCTGATCCTTACTGGGCTGGGAGAGCTGCTGCGGGAACCAGAGCACAGCCCCAAGTCCACTCCAGCAGGGGCCATGGGGTGAGCTCACTGTTACTAGAGTAGAGCCCAGAATCATGACTCAGTCAGGGGTGAGGAACCAGGGCCTGTGATGGAGGCAGGACCTAGAGATTTGCTCAAAGTCAAAAGCAAATTGAACAGAGCAGGGAAGATCCACATGGGAGATGGCAGAGAGGCTTGTGAACTGAACTGGCCAGTGTCCATGGCTGCTGTGATGTTCCTTTATACTCAACTTGAGGTCCTTGGCCTGGACCAGGGCAGACTCTTGAAGAAGAGAATAAACCAGAGCAAACAAGTTGGTACGAAGCTCTTCCTTACCTCCCTCTGCTGCCAGAATGTCTCCTGACTAACACACACCACTCAGGTTGTGTGTTGGTTCTCCCAAAGCACCACATCCTCCCAGCTTCTAGTCTGCCCTCTGCCTCAGAGACCTTTCCCTTTGTGATCTGTGGTGAAAGTCTCCTCATTTTCTGAGGCAACTCTAAGGCATCTTCGAGACTCTCAATTCTTCCTTAGCGTCTTATATACTCTTTGAAGGTAGCATTCACAGTACAACTATGTTCAAAGCAGCCAAAGTTGGAAGGAACTAATCCTTACAATGAAATATCCATGTTTGAAAGGAGGAAAATGCTGACCTATGGCTAAATCTTGACAACATCTTGCTAAATGTCAGACACAAAAGGAACAAATACTCTGATTCTGCTTATGTGAGGTGGTGAAATTCTGTGAATTTGACACAGAGTGGTCAAGTTCAGGAAGACAGGAAGTAGGATGGTGGTCTCCAGGGACTTGGGAGTGGCTTATTTATGTTGTTGTTTAATGGTTATAGAATTTCAGTTTTATGAGGCAAAAAAAAAAAATTTATCGATCTTGGTTGCACACCATGTGAATGGACTGAACATTAAACTGTCCACTTAAAAATGGTTAAGTAGTTAAATTTTCTGTTATGTGAACTTTATCATAATTAAAATGTAAGATAGCATCTGTGTCGTGCTTTGTAATTTGAGGTCTGTATCTTACGGTACCTTGAGGCTTTTTACAATCAAGGAGCATCTTATTTTCATCTTTGTTCCCTGGAAAGTGGCATTCTGCAGGGCATAGAGAGGGTGCTGAGGGACTGCTGTCTGCAAGGGCGAGTAACACACAGGTGTGAGCAGCCAGTAACCAGAACATACACACAAGACAACTGCATGAACAACTAAAGGAACCGCTCTTTAACTCTTTCCACCGCAACCGCTAGTGGACTATAGCTGTAATTTAATGAATGATATCCTTCTAACATGAAAATACATATTCAACTTATTGCCAAAGGATACCCAGGAGCAGTTTCAGTTAGTTGCAGCACTAAAGGTGACTCGTAATTATTTCCAGTTCCATCGCAGTTCAGGAAGAGGCTGAGGACTATTTTGTTGGGAAAACATTGAACCACAGCTCTTGATACCACTCCTGTCCCTGAGAGCACTGGATGTGGTGTTAGCTTCCTCTCAGACAGTGTGTCTGTCAGATTTCCTGTTGTAAATGCGATTCTGTTAACTTGCACTTGTCTTAATTTCCCCAAACCATAAAATAGGAATTATTTAAGAAACTCTGCAGCACAACTTATGAACATAATCAATTCTATTCTTCCTTCTTAAAAACTGCCAATCATAGGACTATTGAGATTCCAAAATATTTGAGGGCAAATTGAATTTGGAAACTGAATTAATGACTATGGTAGCTTGACTTTTGATCTCTGGCTTGGTCTATTCCCCATCCACAAATCAGTTCAGTTACTCAGTTGTGTCCAACTCTTTGTGACCCCATGGACTGCAGCACCAGGCCTCCCTGTCCATTACAAACTCCTGGAGCTTGCTCAAACTC
>NW_017192842.1:0-10085 GCF_001704415.2 Capra hircus
TAGATGTTTTTCTTGAACTCCCTTGCTTTTTCTCTGATCCCATGGATGCTGGCAATTTGATCTCTGGTTTCTCTGACTTTTCTAAATCCAGCTTTAACATCTGGAAGTTCTCGGTTCATCTACTGCTGAAGCCTAGCTTGGAGAACTTTGAACATGACTTTGCTTACATGTGAGATGTGTGCAATTGTGTTAGTTTAAACAATCTTTGGCATAGCTTTTCTTGAGGATTGGAGTTTAAACTAACCTTTCCAAGTTCTGTGGCCAGTGCTGAGCCTTTAAAATTTGCTGGCATATTGAGTGCAGGATTTTAATGTCATAACCTGGTAAGACTTGAAATTCCACAGCTGGAAACACATTACCTCTAGTAACTTTGTTCATAGTTCTGTACTAAGGGCTCCTTGATTTCACATTCCAGGATGTCTGGTTCTGGGTGCATAAAGACACGTTCACAGTTATGTGGGTCATTAAGATCTTCTTTTTCTTTCTTCTGCTTCTTCTTCTTCTTCTTTCTTCTTCTTCTTCTTCTCTTCTTCCTTCTTCTTCTTCTTCTTCTAACTTCAGCTCTTCTGTGTGTTCTTGCCACCACTTCTTAATATATCTGCTTCTGTAGGTCCATATATTTTCTCTCCTTTATTGTGCCCATCTTTGCATGAAGTGTTCCCTTGGTATCTGTAACATTCTTGAGGTGATCTCTGTCCTTTGCCATCTAATTGTTTTTCTCTGTTTCTTTGCATTGATCCCTGAGGAAGGCTTTTCTTATCTCTCCTTGCTATTCTTAAGAAAACTGCATTCAAATGGATTATCTTTCTTTTTCTCCTATGCCTTTAGCTTCTCTTCTTTTCTAAGTGATTTGTAAGGCCTCCTCAGACAAACCTTTTGCCTTTTTGCATTTATTTTTCTTGGGTATGGTTTTCTTCATTGTCTCATGCAGAATGTCATGACCCTTGGTCCATAGTTCTCCAAGCAGTCTGTCTATGAGATCTAATCCCGCAAATCTATTTGTCACATCCACTGTGTAATCATAAGGGATTGATTTTGGTCAGCCCAAATGGTCTAGTGGTTTTCCATACTTTCTTCAATTTAAGGCTGAAGTTTTCTTTAAGGCATTGCTCATCTGAGCCATGTCACTGCTCAGTCTTGTTTTTTTCTGACTGTATAGAGCTTCTCCATCTTCGGCTGCAAAGAACATAATCAGTCTGATTTCAGCATTGACCATCTCAAGAGTCATCTCTTGTGTTGTTGGAAGAGGGTGTTTCCTATCAATGGTGAGTTCTCTTAGGGAATTCTGTTAGCCTTTGCCATACTTCATAGGTACTCCAAGGTCCACCTTGCCTGTTATTCCAGGTATCTCTTGATTTCTTACTTTCTCTAGTAGGCAACGAATGTGGGCAGTATAAGCCCTCATTCCTCTGCCTTTTCTAAATCCACCGTATATATTTGGAAGTTCTTGGTTCAAATACGTTGAAGCCTAGCAGAAAGAATTTTGAGCATTATCTTGCTTAGTATGTGAAATGAGCACAATAGTGCAGTAGGAAGGATCCGTACGTGGTCATGTGTACACTAGAGCTTGCTCAGTAGTGGCATAATGTGTATTCCATAGTGCAAACTCAGAAGTTGGATCATGTATGCCATGTAATGTTGACTCAGTAGAGGTAGGATGCTACTTTCAGAATGCAAGCTCAGTAGCTGTGCTAAGCCTGCTGTAGAACACTGGTTCAGCAATGGTAAGATGTGTGTTCTAGAATACAGGATCAATAGTGTTGTCACATTTCCTCCAGAGTTTAGCCACTGCAGAAGGGGCATGTGTGCTTAGAATGGGGTCTTAATAGTGGTGAGATGCATGCTCTACATCTCAGTCTCAGCAGAAGAGAGATATGTTCTCTAGAGTGTAAGCTAGTAGTTACAAGACACTTGGTGTGATGACCTGTAGTACCCAAAGGAGCAGTGGAAGTTGTCACAGCACTGAAACACTGAATGGTGAAAAAGTACTTGGTGTGTTTGAGCCACAGTAGACAAAGAAGCATTCCAAGAATGGTTTACCTATGATTTGCAGGATGGTGGTAATTACTGAGTGCGTTCCATCTAATGTAGATGGAGATGCCCTGAAGCCATGTCATAAAACTGAACCAGTGATACTTACAATCTCTTAATCTTTCCTGAGCTATTTGGATGCAGAAACACTTTAAAAATTCACAGCACTGAAGCACTGGAATTCGATAAATTATTGGCTGTGTCTTCCGAGAATGGATGATAAAGCACTTGAATTGTATCACATAGCTGAAAGACTGGATGTGGATGAACACTGGGTGTATTTGACCTGGGGTAGGAAGGGGACTCGTTTAACCATATGACAGCCCAAAAACACTGGATGGTGATAAATGTACGAGTGTGTATGAACTGGTATCTACAGAAACAATTGAAACATATCACAGAACTCAACAGTTGGTGGTGAACAACTTCTAGGTGTATTTGAACCAGAGTATATGAAACAAGACTTGAAGAATGTAACAGAACTGAAACAACTGATGGTGATAAACTATTGCATGCATTCAACACGGTGTAGAAGAAGAAGCACTTGAAACATGTCACAGCACGGAAACACCAACGGTCATAAGCTACTGGGTATGTTTCAGCTCAAGTGGATTCGAGAAACATTTGAAGCAAGTCACACAACTGAAACACTGCATGTTTATAAACGACTGCATGTACTTGATATGGAGTGAATGAAGAAAACACTTGAAGCATGTGACATCACTGAAGCACTGATTGAGAATACGGACTATGTTTGAGCTGGAATGGACACAGAGGCTTCAGAATCATTTCATAGTACTGAACACTAGCACTAGATGGGGAAAAAACTACTGAGTTTGTTTGACACAGAATGGATGAAGAAGCAGTTGACATTATGTCACAGCAGTGAAACAAGATGGTTATAAATGGTGAGTGTATTGACGTTAGTGGGACCAAGAACATATTTAATCTTATCAAAGTCCTGAAACACTGGAGCATGGTGCACTGCTGGCTGTGTATGCCTCAGTGTGCACAGACAAAATTTCAAATCATGTCACAGCGCTGAAACGCTTGTATGGAGCTGAAAGACTGTCTAGATCTAAAGTGCATGATGAAGCTCTTTAAGCATATCACTTCATGTATACACTGGATGGCGACAAACTACGGAGTTTGGTTTATGGGTGAGCATGAAGAAGCCATTGGGTCATGCTCCAAACTAAAACACTGGCTGTTTCTAAGTACTAGAAATTTTACACCAGGATTACTGTAGAAGCATTTGAAGACTGTCAGTGTACTGAAACAATGGATGGTGATAAATGACTATGTTAACCTGGAGTGGGTGAGGAAGTACTCGAATCCAGTGACAGCCATGGAACACTGTGTATTGATCAACTCCGGGATTTTTTTTTTTTTTTTACTGACTTCATTAAGGAAGAATTGAAATTGGTCATATGTCACAGCACTGGACACTGGTTGGTACCAATTATTGACTAGGACTGATCAGAGTGGGAAGAGAGCATTTGAATTGTGCCACACACATTGAACTAAAGAAATATAGGAAACAATAGAATGGGAAAGACTAGAGATCTCCTCAAAAACTTAGAGATACCAAGCAAACATTTCTTGCAAAGACGGGCTCAGTAAAGGACAGACGTTTCACGGGCCTAACAGAAGCAGAAGATATTAGAAGAGGTAGCCAAAATACACAGAAGAACTGTACATAAAAGATATTCATGACCCAGATAATCACGATGATGTGATCATTCACCTAGAGCCAGACATCCTGGAATGTAAACTCAAGTGGGTCTTAGGAAGCATGACTATAAAGAAAGCTAGTGAAGGGGATAGAATTCCAGTTGAGCTAGTTCAAATCCCGAAAGACAATGCTATGAAAGGGCTGCACTCAACATGGCACCAAATGTGGAAAATTCAGCACTGGCCACAGGACTGGAAAAGGGCAGTTTTCACTCCAATCCCAAAGAAAGGCAATGCCAAAGAATTCTCCAACTACTACACAGTTGCACTCATCTCCTATGCTACTAAATTAATGGTCAAAATTATCCAAGCCATGCTTCAGCAATACATCAACCAGGAACTTCCAGATATTCGAGTTGGTTTTCCAAAAGGCAGAGCAACCAAGATCAAATTGCCAACATCTGCTGGATCATTGAAAAACCAGGAGCATTCCAAAAGAAGATCTACTTCTGTTTTATTGAGACTTTGACTGTGTGGATCACAATAAACTTTGGGAAATTCTGAAAGAGATGGGAATACCAGACAACCTGACTTGCCTCTTGATAAACTTGTATGCAGGTCAGGAAGCAACAATTAGAACTGGAAATAGAACAACAGACTGGTTCCAGAAAGGAAAAGGAGTACCTCAAGGCTGTATAACTGCCACCTTGCTTATTTAACTTCTACACAGACTACATAACGAGAAACGCTGGGCTGGAGGAATCTCAAGGTGGAAACTAGATTGACGGAGAAATACCAATAATCTCAAATATGCAGATGACACCAGCCTTATGGCAGAAAGTGAAGAACTAAAGAGCCTCTTGATAAAAGTGAAACGAGAGAGTGAATAAGTTGGCTTAATGCTCAACATTCAAAAAACTAAGATCACGGCATCTGATGCCACCACTTCATGGCAAATAGGTGGGGAAACAGTGGAAACAGAAGATGACTTTATATTTCTGGGCTCCAAAATCGCTGCAGATGGTGACTGCAGCCATGAAGTTAAAAGACGCTCAGTCCTTGGAAGGAAACTTATGAGCAACCTAGATGATTAATTATTATTGATTATTGTTGATAATTGATTATTATTGATTATTATATTCATATTAAAAAACAGAGGCTTTACTTTGTCAAGAAAGGTCCATCTAGTCAAGGCTATGGTTTTTTCCAGTAGTCATCTATGGATGTAAGTTTTGGAATATAAAGACGGCTGAGCACTGAAGAATTGATGTTTTAGAACTGGGTGTTTAAGAAGACTCTTGGAGAGTCCCTTGGACTGCTAGGTGATCCAACCAGTCCATCCTAAAGGAAATCAGTCCTTAGTGTTCATTGGAAGGACTGATGTTGAAGCTGAAACTCCAATACTTTGGCCACCCTGATGTGAAGAGCTGGCTCCTCTGAAAGCATCTTTTTGCTGGAAAAGATTGAGGGCAGGAGGAGAAGGGGACTTCAGAGGATGAGATGGATGGGATGGCATCACCGACTCAATGGACATGGGTTTGGGACTTGCCGATGGACAGGGAGGCCTGGCTTGCTGCGGTTCATGGGATAACAAAGAGTTGGACATGAATGAGTGACTGAGCTGAACTGATCACCCCTTAAAGAGTGATTTTTTTCTTTTTTTTCTTTCTTTCTTTCTTTTTTTTTTAAATAATCTTGGGCACATTTGACTGAAGCATGTCACACAATGAAACGTTTAATGGTCAATAACTGCCAGCTGGGCTTGACATTGAATGGATGGAGAAGCACTGGGAGCATGTCACTGAACTTCAGCACTGTATGGTGATAGCCTGGTGAATGTCGTTAAATGGGGAGAATGAGCACACCATTGAAGTGGATCTTGGCATTGGAACAGTAGGTGGTGAATGTTATGGATGTCTTTGACTTGGGATAATGAGGAAGATGGAGGAATGTCACAGGAGTAAAGCACTGGATGGTGTAAATGTTTGAGTGTGTTTGGCCTGGTGAGGATGGAAAAGTCCTGGAATCTGCCATAAAATAGAAACACTAAATGGTCATAAGCTACTGCATGTGCTTCACCTAGGAGAGGATGAAGAAGCACATGAAGCCTGCTGCAGGACTGAAACAATGGATGGTGACAATCTACTGGGTGTGTTTTGCTCGGGTTGTGAAGAAGCACTTGAGGCAAGTCCTCGAACTGAGGCATGGAATGCTGATAAACTGTTGGGCACTTCTGGACGGTGGTGTGTGGCAAAATTCTTGAAATATGTTACAGTACTGAAACATTGGATGTTGCTAAACTGCTGTTGTGTTTGACCCAGGAGAGGCAAGAAGCACTTGAAGCATGTCAAAAAACTGAAACAGGTGATAAACAACAGGGTGTGTATGACCCAGAGTGCATGGGGAAGTATCTGAACCTTGTGGACCAACATGAAACACTGGATGGTGACAAACGGTTGAGTGTGCTTCATTTAGGGTGGACAAGAAGCACCAGGATCCGTTTCCACAGAACTCAAACGTGGACGGGGACAAGCTACTTGGTATGTTTGACCCAGGCAGAAAAAGAAGCTCTGGAAGCATGCTGTAACTATGAAACACTGGATAGTGACAAAACCACTTGGTGTGATGACCTGAGGGAATGAAGAAACCCAGAAGCATGTTGCATAACTGAAACACTGGATAATGACAAACTACTGGTGTCTTTGACCCAGTGTACACAAAGAAGCACTTGAAGCATGTCACAGAACTTGAACGCTGGGTGGTGAAAAACCCCTGGGAGTGTTTGACTGGGTGGATGAAGAAGCTCCTCAAGCACGTTTCTGCACTAAGACACTGGATGATGAGTGTGTTTTCGCTTCAGAAAATGAAGCACTTGACTTGTGTAACAGCACGAAAATAGAGTATGGCACTTATACCACTGGGTGATTAGTCCCAGGCGACAAGGAAACACTGGAAAGTGTCGCATGTTAATGCACTGAATACTCTATGGTGATAAAGTACTGAATGTCTTTGATCTGGGGTTGAGAAGAAGCAGGTAAAGCAGGTCCCTGTGGTGAAACAAGGGATTCTGATACACTACTGGGAGTGTAGGAATTCAAGTGGAATAAGAAGCACTGGAAAGCACGTCACATCCATGAAACAATAAATGTTGCTAAACTACTGAGTGGGCATGAGAGACTGGGAAAGACTCGAGATCTCTTCAGGAAAATAAGAGGTATCAAAGGAGTATTTCATGCACATATGTGTACAATAAAGGACCAAAAATGTCTGAACCTAAAAAGAATTGGAAGATATTAAGGAGTGGCGGCATGATTACATAGAAGAACTATCCCAAGAGTTCCCAATGACCTAGATAACCATGATGGGGTGATCACTCTCCTACAGCTAGACATCTTGGAGTGTGAAATCAAGTGGCTATTAGAAAGCATCACTACCAACAAAGATAATGGAGGTGATGGAACAGCAGCTGAGCTATTTCAAATTTTAAAAGATGCTATTGTTGAAGTGCTGCACTCAGTATGCCAGAAAACTTGGAAAAGTCAGCAGTGGCTGCAGGGACTGGAAAAGGTCAGTTTTCATTTGAAATCCAAAGAAGGGCAATGCCACATGATGTTCCAAATATCACACAACTGCCATTATTTTACACACTAACTCCTCTGAAGACAATTTATGAACAACTGAGATGGCTGGATGACATCACTGACTCGATGGATGTGAGTCTGAGTGAACTAAGAGAGTTGGTGATGGACAGGGAGGCTTGGCTTGTGGCGATTCATGGGGTCGCAAAGAGTCGGACACAGCTGAACTGAATTGAACTGAGACAGCATATTAAAAAGCAGAGATGTGAATGTGCCAACGAAGCTCCACCTAGTTAAGATTATGATTTTTCCAGTAGGCGTGTATGGATGTGACAGTTGAATTATAAAGAAAGCTGAGCACCAAAGAATTGATGCTTTTGAACTGTGTTGTTGGAGGAGATTCTTGAGAGTCCCTTGAACTGCAAGGAGATCCAACCAGTCCATCCTAAAGGAGATTAATCATGAATATTCATTAGAAGGACTGAGGTTAAAGCTGAAACTCCAATACTTTGGCCAACTGATGTGAAGAGCTGACTCATTTGAAAAGACCCTGATGTTTGGGAAGATTGAAAGCGGGAGGAGAAGGGGAGGACAGAGGATGCGACAGTTAGATGGTATCACCGACTCAAAGGACATGAATTTCAGTAAACTGCGGGAGTCGGTGATGGACAGGAAGGCCTGATTTGCTGTAGTCCGTTGGCTCACAAACAGTCATACACAACTGAGCAGCTGAAGTGAATCAACAAAAGCATGCTCACAATTCTCCTGGCAAGACTTTAACAGCACATTAACCTAGAAGTTGCAAATGTCAAACTGGATTTAGAAAGACAGAAACCAGAGTCAGATAGGCCAACATCCATTGGAACATGGAAAAAGCAAGAATATTATATAAAAAAAAAACTATTTCTGCTTTCTTGACTATGATAAAAATCCACTGTGTGGATCACAACAAAGTGCAGGAAATTCTTGAAGACATGGAAAACCAGACTACCTACATGCCTCCTGAGAGACCTGTATCCAGGTCAAGAAACAACCAGTGAGAACCAGATAAAGAACAGGTGGTTTGAAATTGGGGAAAAGAAAAAAAAAAAAAAAACTACATTTGTCACCCTGTTGATTTAACTTCTATGCAGAGCACATCTTGGAAAATGCTGGGCTGGAGGAAACACAAGCTGAAATTAAGAGAAAAAATAAAAATATCAATAACTTCAGATATGCAGATGACACCACCGATATAGCATCAAGCAAAGAATAACTAAAGAGCCTCTTGATGCAGGTGAAAGAGGAGAGTGAAAAAGCTGGCTTAAGACGCAACATGCAAAAAACTAAGATCATGGCATCTGGTCCTATTAGTTCAGGGCAAATAGATGGGAAAACAATGGTAACAGTGACAGACTTCTGTTTTCTTGGACTCCAAAATCATGGCAGGTGATGACTGCAGCTATGAAATTAAATGACACTTGTTTCTTGGAAGAAAAGCAGTGACAAACCTAGACTGCATGTTAAGAGCAGAGACATTCCATTGCCAAGAAGCCTCCATATAGTCAGAGTATATTTATGTTTTTTTAAGCAGTCATGTGACAATGTAAGTTAGACCATAGAGGAGGCTGAACATTAAGGAATTGATGCTTTTGAACCACAGTCTTGGAGAAGACTCTTGTAAGTCCGTGGGGCTGCAAGGAAATCAATCCAGTCAATCTAAAGGAGATCAATCCTGAAATTCACTGGAGGGGCTGATGCTGAGGCAGAAGCTCCAATATTATGGCTTGCCAAGAAACTGAGAGACTCCCAGGGAATATTTCGTGCAAACATGGCACAATCAAGGACAGAAGTGGTATGAACCTAGCAGAAGGAGAAAATGCGATGAAGTGCTGGCAAGAGCATAAGAGAAGAGCTGTACCAGAGAAAGGTCTTAATCACCTGCTGCTGTGCTGCTGCTGGCTGCTGCTGCTGCGCTGATGTCTGGCTTCTCTTGTGTCCAGCTCTTCATGACCCCATGGACAGTACACTACCAGGCTCCTCTGCCCATGGGATTTTCCAGGCAAGAATATTGGATGGGGTGCCATCGCCTTCTCTGCTTAATCACCTATATAACCATAATGGTGTGATCACACAACATAGAGCAGACAACCTAGGGTGTGAAGTCAAGTGGATCTTAGGAACAATTATCACAAACAATGCTAGTCGAGATGATAGACTTGAAGCTCAGCTATTACAAATTGTAAAAGATAATGCTGTTAAAATGCTGCACTCAATATGCCAGGAAATTTGGAAAACTCATCAATGACCACAGGACAGGAAAAGGTCAGATTCACTCTGATCCAAAAAGGGCATTGTGAAGGCATGCTCAAACTACTACACAGTTTTTTCTCATTTCATATGCTGGCAAGGTAATGCTCAAAATGCCTCCATCTAGGTTTCAACAATATGTGAACTGAGAACTTTCAAATGTACAAATTGGATTACGAAAGGCAGAGGAACCAGAGATCAAATTGCCAACGTTCATTGGATCATAGAAAAAGCAGGGAATTCCAGAAAATGATCTACTTCTGCTTCATTCACTATGCTAAAGCCTTTGACTGTGGGGCGTCACAGAAACTGTGGAAAATTCTTTAAAGAGATGGGTATACTGGACCACTTTACCTGGCTCCTGAGAAACCTGTATGCAGGTCACGAGTAACAGAATCAGACAGGAACAATGGAGTTGTTTCAGAATTTGGGTAATGGAGTATGTCAAGGCTGTCTTGTTGTCACGCCGCTTATTTAACTTACATGCACAGTATATCACGCAAAATGTCAGAC
>NW_017192843.1:0-10085 GCF_001704415.2 Capra hircus
CTCGTTCTTCCTCTCGAGTGAGACTGGTATGTTGGTGATCTGCTTGAATTGCAGAAAGGGTGTGAAGGACCCTTTGGAAGTTCCAGAGGTTAGGTGTGATTAGCCGTGAGAGAACTCAGTGGAAATGGGCCTCATCTCGCCAAGAAGGGAGAACCTCCCTGGATTTTCTCAGTTGTGGAGGTGCTCTTCGAATTACTACGGGACCCTCAGGGACCCGCTCTGGTGGCCTCAGGAAAGGCCAGTCCCTATGCGATTTGCTCGTGGTCCTCTCGGGATTCCTCTCCCATCGATGCCAGGGCCTAAGACCTTGTGTGGAGTCGGTGTCGGAAACTGAGAATTCCTCTCCAGTTCTGACATGGATCTTGGGGTACTTCTGGAGTCTCCCCAGGGGAGTCAGTCCTCGTCTCGAGTGGGGGCATGCACGTCCACTTTCCTCCCGAACTGTAGCAGCAGTGTCACGCTTCCCTTCCCGTGTATCCTAGGATCAGTGGCTTTCCCTCGAGGCTTTAAGCGAGGCTTTCCCACGATGCTTTCCCACCAGGCTTTCCCACGACGCTTTCCCAAGGTGATGTCCCACGTGCCACCGTGGTGTCAGTCGATCCTCGTCTTGAAAGTTGAGTCAGTGCCGGGAAAACAGGCTTCTGTGGAATGGACTGAGACATCTGGGGATCTGGGAATGGTGGCACGACCCTGGAGTACCTCTCGCCTTTCCTGTGGAGAGCGCTCCTCTTGAGATGTGACGGGAATGCCGGGAATTCTTTCCCGACCACGCAGGAATGGATCCCTCTGTTGAGCTATGAGGCGGAAACGGGGCTCATCTGGATGTGGCGGACTCTCGTGCTTCCTCTCGAGTGGAAACGGGTATGTCGGGGAACTTCTTGAGTTGCAGAAAGAGTGTGAAGGACGCTTTGTAACTTCCAAAGGTTAGGTGTGATTAGTCTCGAGACGTCTCAGCAGAAATGGTCCTCATCTCGCCTGAAAGGGAGAACCTCCTGGATTTATTCAAGTTGTGGCAGGTGCTCTCGACCTACGACGGGGCCCTCAGGGACCCTCTCTGGTGGCCTCAGGAAAGGCCAGTCCCCATGCAAGTTGCACGGGGACCTCTCGGGATTCCTCTCCCGTCGGTGCCGGGGCCTAAGAACTTGTGTGGAGTCGGTGCCGGAAACTGAGGTTTCCTCTCCAGTGCTGACATGGATTTTGGAGTACTTCTGGAGTCTCCCCAGGGGAGTCAGTCCTTGTCTCGAGTGGGAGCATGCACGTGCGCTTTCCCCGAGCTGCAGCAGCAGTGTCATGGTTCCTTTCGCGTGGATCAAGGGATCTGTGGCTTTCCCTCGAGGCTTTCCCAAAGGGCTGTCCCACGTGCCACCGTGGTGTGAGTCGATCCTCGTCCTGAAAGTCGAGGCAGTGTAAGGGAAAAAAGTTTCCCTGGAATGGACTGAGACATCTGGGGGACTCTGGGAATGGTGGCACGACCCTGGAGTTCCGCTCGCCTTTCTGTGGAGAGCGCCTCCTCTTGAGATGCGACGGGAACGCCGGGAATTCTTTTCCGACCATGCAGGAAAGGATCCCTCCTCTCGAGCTAGGAGGCGGAAACGGGGTTCCTCTAGATGTGGGCGGGACTCTCGTGCTTCCTCTCGAGTGGAGACGGGTATGTCAGCGAACTTCTTGAGTTGTAGCAAGGGTGTGAAGGACCTTTTGGAAGTTCCAGAGGTTTGGTGTGATTAGCCTCGAGACCCTCAGCGGAAATGGGCCTCATCTCGCCTGGAAGGGAGAACCTCCTGGATTTTCTCGAGTTGCGGCAGGTGCTCTTGACTTACGACGGGGACATCAGGAACCCGCTCTGGTGGCCTCAGGAAAGGCAGGTCCCCATACGAGTTGCTCGGGGGCTCTCGGGATTCCTCTCCCCTGATGCCGGGGCCTAAGCCTTCCGTGGAGTCGGTGCCGGAACCTGAGGATTCCTCTCCAGGGCTGACATGGACCTTGGGGTACTTCTGGAGTCTCCCCAGGGGAGTCAGTCCTCGTCTCGAGTGTGGGCATGCAGGTGCGCTTTCCTCCCGAGCTTTAGCAGCAGTGTCACGCTTCCCTTCGCTTGGATCAAGGGATCTGTGGCTTTCCCTCGAGGGTTTCCCATGAGGCTTTCCCACGAGGCTTTCCCACGAGGCTTTCCCACAGGGTTTTCCCCCGTGCCACCATGGTGTGAGTTGATCCCTCGGCTTGAAAGTCGAGGCAGTGCAGGGAAAACAGGTTTCCCTGGAATAGACTGAGACATCTGGGGGACTCTGGGAATGGTGGCATGACCCTGGAGTTCCTCTCGGCTTTCCTGTAGAGACGGCCTCCTCTTGAGATGCGACGCAACCGCCGGGAATTCTTTTACGACGACGCAGGGAAAGGATCCCTCTTCTCGAGCTTGGAGGCGGAAACTGGGCTCCTCTGGATTGGGCGGGACTCTCGGGCTTCCTCTCGAGTGGAGACGGGTATGTCGGGGAACTTCTTGAGTTGCAGCAAGGGTGTGAAGGACCCTTTTGGAAGTTCCAGAGGTTAGGTGTGATTAGCCTGGGGACGCCTCAGAGGAAATGGTCCTCATCTCCCCTGGAGGGGAGAACCTCCTGCATTTTCTTGAGTTGCTGCAGGTGTTCTCGAGTTACGACGGGGACCTCAGGGACCCGCTCTGGTGGCCTCAGGAAAGGCCAGTCCCCATGCGAGTTGCTCGGGGGCCTATCAGGATTCCTTTCCCATCGAGGCCGGGGCCTAAGACCTTGTGGGGAGTCGGTGCCGGAACCTGAGAATTTCTCTCCAGTGCTGACTTGGATCTTGGGGTACTTCTGGAGACTCCACAGGGGAGTCAGTCCTTGTCCCGAGTAAGGGCATGCACGTGTGCTTTCCTCCCGAGCTGTAGCAGCAGTGTCACGCTCCCCTTCGCGTGGATCAAGGGATCTGTGGCTTTCCCTCCAGGCTTTCCCATGAGACTTTCCCACGAGGCTTTTCCACAGGGCTGTCGCACGTGCCACCGTCGTGTGAGACGATCCTCGGCTTGAAAGTCGAGGCAGTGCAGGGAAAACAGGTTTCCCTGGAATGGCCTGAGACATCTGGGGGACTCTGGGAATGGTGGAACGACCCTGGAGTTCCTCACGCCTTTCCTGTGTAAAGCGTCCCCTCTTGAGATGCGACGGGAACGTCGAGAATTCTTTCCCGACCACGCAGGGAAAGGATCCCTCCTCTCGAGCTATGAGGCGGAAACGGGGCTCCTCTGGATGTGGGCGGGACTCTCGTGCTTCCTCTCGAGTGGAGACGGGTATGTCGGGGAACTTCTTGTGTTGGCAGCAAGGATGTGAAGAACGTTTTGGAAGTTCCAGAGTTTAGGTGTGATTAACCTGTGGACGCCTCAGAGGAAATGGGCCTCATGTCGCCTGGAGGGGAGAACCTCCTGGATTTTTCTCGAGTTGCGGCAGGTGCTCTCGACTTATGACGGGGACCTCAGGGACCCGCTCTAATGGCCTCAGGAAAGGCCAGTCCCATGCTAGTTACTCGGGGCCTCTCGGGATTCCTCTCCCGTCGATGCCGGGGCCTAAGACCTTGTTTGGAGACGGTGCCGGACGTGAGGATTCCTCTCCAGGGCTGACGTGGATCTTGGGGTACTTCTGGACTCTCCTCAGGGTAGTCAGTCCTCGTCTCGAGTGGGGGCATGCACGTGCGCTTTCCTCCGAGCTGTAGCAGCAGTGTCGTGCTTCTCTTCGCGTGGATCAAGGGATCAGGGCCTTTCCCACGACGCCTTCACATAGGGCTGTCCCACGTGCCACCGTGATGTGAGTCGATCCTCGGATTGAAAGTCGAGGCAGTGCAGGGAAAACAGGTTTCCCTGAAATGGACGGAGACATCTGGTTGACTCTGGGAAATGGTGGCACCACGCTGGAGTTCCTCTCGCCTTTCCTGTGAAGAGCGCCTCCTCTTGAGATTCGACGGGATCGCCGGGAATTCTTTCCGACCACGCAGGGAAAGGATCCCTCCTCTCGAGCTAGGAGTCGGAAACGGGGCTCCTATGGATGTTGCCGGGACTCTCGTGCTTCCTCTCGAGTGGAGACGGGTATGTCGGGGAACTTCTTGAGTTGCAGCAAGGGTGTGAAGGACCTGTTGGAAGTTCCAGATGTTAGATGTGATTAGCCTCGAGACGCCTCAGCGGAAATGTGCCTCATCTCGCCTGGACGGGAGAACCTCCTGGATTTTCTCCAGGTGCGACAGGTGCTCTGGACTTACGAAGGGGACCTCAGGGACCCGCTGTGGTTGCGTCAGGAAAGGCCAGTCCCCATGGGAGTTGCTCGGGGGCCTCTCGGGCTTACTCTCCCCGTCGATACAGGGGCCTAAGATCTTGTGTGAAGCCGGTGCAGGAACCTGAGGATTCCTCTCCAGTCCCGACATGGATCTTGGGGTACTTCTGGAGTCTCCCCAGGGGAGTCAGTCCTCGTCTCGAGTGGGGGCATGCACGTGGGCTTTCCTTTCGAGCTGTAGCAGCAGTGTCCCACTTCCCTTCGCATGGATCAAGGGATCTGTGGCTTTCCCTCGAGGCTTTCCCACGAGGCTTTCCCACGAGGCTTTCCCACAAGGCTGTCCCACGTGCCACCGTGGTGTGAGTCGATCCTCGGCTTGAAAGTCGAGGCAGTGCAGGGAAAACAGGTTTCCCTGGAATGGACTGAGACATCTGGGGGACTCTGGGAATGGTGAAACGACCCTGGAGTTCCTCTCGCCTTTCCTGTGGAGAGCGCCTCCTCTTGAGATGCGACGGGAACGCCGGGAATTCTTTCCCGACCACGCAGGGAAAGTATCCCTCCTCTCTAGCTAGGAGGCGGAAACGGGTCTCCTCTGGATGTGGGCGGGACTCTCGTGCTTCCTGTCGAGTGGAGACGGGCATGTTGGGGAACTTCTTTGAGTTGCAGCAAGGGTGTGAATGACCCTTTGGAAGTTCCAGAGTTTAGGTGTGATTAGCCTCGAGATCCCTCAGCGGAAATGGGCCTCTTCTCGGCCAGGAAGAGGAGAACCTCCTGGATTTTCTCGAGTTGCAGCAGGTGCTCTCGACTTACGACGGTGACATCAGGGACCCCCTCTTGTGGCCTCACGAAAGGGAAGTCCCCATGCGAGTTGCTCATGGGTCTCTCGGGATTCGTCTCCCGTCGATGCCGGGACCTAAGATCTTGTGTGGAGTCTGTGCCAAAACCTGAGGATTCCTCTCCAGTGCTGACATGTATCTTGGGGTATTTCTGGAGTCTCCCCAGGGGAGTCAGTCCTCGTCTCGAGTCGGGGCATGCAGGTGCGCTTTCCTCCGAGCTGTAGCAGCAGTGTTGAGCTTCCTTCGCGAGGATCAAGGGATCTGTGGCTTTCCCTCGAGGCTTTCCCACGACGCTTTCCCACGACGCTTTCCCACAGGACTGTCCCACCTGCCACCTTGGTGTGAGTCAAACCTCTTCTTGAAAGTCGAGGCAGTGCAGGGAAAACAGGTTTCCCTGGAATGGACTAAGACATCTGTGGGACTCTGGGAATGGTGGCACGACCCTGGAGTTCCTCTCGCCTTCCCTGTGGAGAGCGCCCCCTCTTGAGATGCGATGGGAACGCCGGGAAATCTTTCCCGACCACACAGGGAAAGGATCCCTCCTCTCGAGCTAGGAGTCGGAAACGGGGCTCCTCTGGATGTGGGCGGGACTCTCGTTCTTCCTCTCGAGTGGAGACTGGTATGTTGGTGATCTGCTTGAATTGCAGAAAGGGTGTGAAGGACCCTTTGGAAGTTCCAGAGGTTAGGTGTGATTAGCCGTGAGAGAACTCAGTGGAAATGGGCCTCATCTCGCCAAGAAGGGAGAACCTCCTGGATTTTCTCAAGTTGTGGGAGGTGCTCTCGAATTACTACGGGGACCTCAGGGACCCGCTCTGGTGGCCTCAGGAAAGGCCAGTCCCTATGCGATTTGCTCGTGGTCCTCTCGGGATTCCTCTCCCATCGATGCCAGGGCCTAAGACCTTGTGTGGAGTCGGTGTCGGAAACTGAGAATTCCTCTCCAGTTCTGACATGGATCTTGGGGTACTTCTGGAGTCTCCCCAGGGGAGTCAGTCCTCGTCTCGAGTGGGGGCATGCACGTCCACTTTCCTCCCGAACTGTAGCAGCAGTGTCACGCTTCCCTTCCCGTGTATCCTAGGATCAGTGGCTTTCCCTCGAGGCTTTAAGCGAGGCTTTCCCACGATGCTTTCCCACCAGGCTTTCCCACGACGCTTTCCCAAGGTGATGTCCCACGTGCCACCGTGGTGTCAGTCGATCCTCGTCTTGAAAGTTGAGTCAGTGCCGGGAAAACAGGCTTCTGTGGAATGGACTGAGACATCTGGGGGATCTGGGAATGGTGGCACGACCCTGGAGTACCTCTCGCCTTTCCTGTGGAGAGCGCTCCCTCTTGAGATGTGACGGGAATGCCGGGAATTCTTTCCCGACCACGCAGGGAATGGATCCCTCCTGTTGAGCTATGAGGCGGAAACGGGGCTCATCTGGATGTGGGCGGGACTCTCGTGCTTCCTCTCGAGTGGAAACGGGTATGTCGGGGAACTTCTTGAGTTGCAGAAAGAGTGTGAAGGACGCTTTGTAACTTCCAAAGGTTAGGTGTGATTAGTCTCGAGACGTCTCAGCAGAAATGGTCCTCATCTCGCCTGAAAGGGAGAACCTCCTGGATTTATTCAAGTTGTGGGCAGGTGCTCTCGACCTACGACGGGGCCCTCAGGGACCCTCTCTGGTGGCCTCAGGAAAGGCCAGTCCCATGCAAGTTGCACGGGGACTCTCGGGATTCCTCTCCCGTCGGTGCGGGGCCTAAGAACTTGTGTGGAGTCGGTGCCGGAAACTGAGGTTTCCTCTCCAGTGCTGACATGGATTTTGGAGTACTTCTGGAGTCTCCCCAGGGGAGTCAGTCCTTGTCTCGAGTGGGAGCATGCACGTGCGCTTTCCTCCCGAGCTGCAGGCAGCAGTGTCATGGTTCCCTTCGCGTGGATCAAGGGATCTGTGGCTTTCCCTCGAGGCTTTCCCAAAGGGCTGTCCCACGTGCCACCGTGGTGTGAGTCGATCCTCGTCCTGAAAGTCGAGGCAGTGGTAGGGAAAAAAGTTTCCCTGGAATGGACTGAGACATCTGGGGGACTCTGGGAATGGTGGCACGACCCTGGGAGTTCCGCTCGCCTTTCCTGTGGAGAGCGCCTCCTCTTGAGATGCGACGGGAACGCCGGGATTCTTTCCCGACCATGCAGGGAAAGGATCCCTCCTCTCGAGCTAGGAGGCGGAAACGGGGTTCCTCTAGATGTGGGCGGGACTCTCGTGCTTCCCTCTCGAGTGGAGACGGGTATGTCAGCGAACTTCTTGAGTTGTAGCAAGGGTGTGAAGGACCTTTTGGAAGTTCCAGAGGTTTGGTGTGATTAGCCTCGAGACGCCTCAGCGGAAATGGGCCTCATCTCGCCTGGAAGGGAGAACCTCCTGGATTTTCTCGAGTTGCGGCAGGTGCTCTTGACTTACGACGGGGACATCAGGAACCCGCTCTGGTGGCCTCAGGAAAGGCAGGTCCCCATACGAGTTGCTCGGGGCCTCTCGGGATTCCTCTCCCCTGATGCGGGGCCTAAGCCCTTCCGTGGAGTCGGTGCCGGAACCTGAGGATTCCTCTCCAGGGCTGACATGGACCTTGGGGGTACTTCTGGAGTCTCCCCAGGGGAGTCAGTCCTCGTCTCGAGTGTGGGCATGCAGGTGCGCTTTCCTCCCGAGCTTTAGCAGCAGTGTCACGCTTCCCTTCGCTTGGATCAAGGGATCTGTGGCTTTCCCTCGAGGGTTTCCCATGAGGCTTTCCCACGAGGCTTTCCCACGAGGCTTTCCACAGGGTTTTCCCCCGTGCCACCATGGTGTGAGTTGATCCTCGGCTTGAAAGTCGAGGCAGTGCAGGGAAAACAGGTTTCCCTGGAATAGACTGAGACATCTGGGGGACTCTGGGAATGGTGGCATGACCCTGGAGTTCCTCTCGGCTTTCCTGTAGAGACGGCCTCCTCTTGAGATGCGACGCAACCGCCCGGGAATTCTTTTACGACGACGCAGGGAAAGGATCCCTCTTCTCGAGCTTGGAGGCGGAAACTGGGCTCCTCTGGATTGGGCGGGACTCTCGGGCTTCCTCTCGAGTGGAGACGGGTATGTCGGGGAACTTCTTGAGTTGCAGCAAGGGTGTGAAGGACCCTTTGGAAGTTCCAGAGGTTAGGTGTGATTAGCCTGGGGACGCCTCAGAGGAAATGGTCCTCATCTCCCCTGGAGGGGAGAACCTCCTGCATTTTCTTGAGTTGCTGCAGGTGTTCTCGAGTTACGACGGGGACCTCAGGGACCCGCTCTGGTGGCCTCAGGAAAGGCCAGTCCCCATGCGAGTTGCTCGGGGGCCTATCAGGATTCCTTTCCCATCGAGGCCGGGGCCTAAGACCTTGTGGGGAGTCGGTGCCGGAACCTGAGAATTTCTCTCCAGTGCTGACTTGGATCTTGGGGTACTTCTGGAGACTCCACAGGGGAGTCAGTCCTTGTCCCGAGTAAGGGCATGCACGTGTGCTTTCCTCCCGAGCTGTAGCAGCAGTGTCACGCTCCCCTTCGCGTGGATCAAGGGATCTGTGGCTTTCCCTCCAGGCTTTCCCATGAGACTTTCCCACGAGGCTTTTCCACAGGGCTGTCGCACGTGCCACCGTCGTGTGAGACGATCCTCGGCTTGAAAGTCGAGGCAGTGCAGGGAAAACAGGTTTCCCTGGAATGGCCTGAGACATCTGGGGACTCTGGGAATGGTGGAACGACCCTGGAGTTCCTCACGCCTTTCCTGTGTAAAGCGTCCCCTCTTGAGATGCGACGGGAACGTCGAGAATTCTTTCCCGACCACGCAGGGAAAGGATCCTCCTCTCGAGCTATGAGGCGGGAAACGGGGCTCCTCTGGATGTGGGCGGGACTCTCGTGCTTCCTCTCGAGTGGAGACGGGTATGTCGGGGAACTTCTTGTGTTGCAGCAAGGATGTGAAGAACGTTTTGGAAGTTCCCAGAGTTTAGGTGTGATTAACCTGTGGACGCCTCAGAGGAAATGGGCCTCATGTCGCCTGGAGGGGAGAACCTCCTGGATTTTCTCGAGTTGCGGCAGGTGCTCTCGACTTATGACGGGGACCTCAGGGACCCGCTCTAATGGCCTCAGGAAAGGCCAGTCCCCATGCTAGTTACTCGGGGCCTCTCGGGATTCCTCTCCCGTCGATGCGGGCCTAAGACCTTGTTTGGAGACGGTGCCGGACGTGAGGATTCCTCTCCAGGGCTGACGTGGATCTTGGGGTACTTCTGGACTCTCCTCAGGGTAGTCAGTCCTCGTCTCGAGTGGGGGCATGCACGTGCGCTTTCCTCCCGAGCTGTAGCAGCAGTGTCGTGCTTCTCTTCGCGTGGATCAAGGATCAGGGCCTTTCCCACGACGCTTCACATAGGGCTGTCCACGTGCCACCGTGATGTGAGTCGATCCTCGGATTGAAAGTCGAGGCAGTGCAGGGAAAACAGGTTTCCCTGAAATGGACGGAGACATCTGGTTGACTCTGGAATGGTGGCACCACGCTGGAGTTCCTCTCGCCTTTCCTGTGAAGAGCGCCTCCTCTTGAGATTCGACGGGATCGCCGGGAATTCTTTCCGACCACGGCAGGGAAAGGATCCCTCCTCTCGAGCTAGGAGTCGGAAACGGGGGCTCCTATGGATGTTGCCGGGACTCTCGTGCTTCCTCTCGAGTGGAGACGGGTATGTCGGGGAACTTCTTGAGTTGCAGCAAGGGTGAAGGACCTGTTGGAAGTTCAGATGTTAGATGTGATTAGCCTCGAGACGCCTCAGCGGAAATGTGCCTCATCTCGCCTGGACGGGAGAACCTCCTGGATTTTCTCCAGGTGCGACAGGTGCTCTGGACTTACGAAGGGGACCTCAGGGACCCGCTGTGGTTGCGTCAGGAAAGGCCAGTCCCCATGGGAGTTGCTCGGGCCTCTCGGCTTACTCTCCCGTCGATACAGGGGCCTAAGATCTTGTGTGAAGCCGGTGCAGGAACCTGAGGATTC